>NW_022145612.1:34781797-34920558 GCF_000002235.5 Strongylocentrotus purpuratus | reverse complement strand
TCCTTTTAATCCTCATGAACAGGGAATGTATCTCCTTAAACAAATAATGCGAGTGCAAATCGTGAGTGGAAAATTTTCATAAGTGACCTGAAGTCAAGTAGGCTAATCATTGCACTTTTTGAGTTTAAATTTTCCATGAACATACATGTATAATACCTCCCTCTCTTAATCAATCATGCGAGCGCAAAACACGAGGTCATTTTTTTTATATTTAAAGCAACCTGAACACAGGGAATTTTAGGCTCATGCACTCCTCTAAATCCTGATGAGCAGGAATGTATTTCCTATAAAAAGGGGGCCAAAAGCCAAAACGCAAAGGCATACTGTGTGCAAAAAGAAGCATTTTCACATTTCATATGATCCCTGAATCACCTCTTTAAATATTTCCATACATGTAAAGGTGTAAACCAAATATTACGCTAGCATTCAAAGCCATTTTGGTATGCCCTGGGCGCACATGATGATTCCATTCCCCCCAATTTTTGACGTACATGTATTTATGGACAAACCCTTACTGTCTTTCACAATCATAAACGAACTGTTTGTGTAGTATATTAATTAAAAGAAATGGTGCAGTGTTAGAAACCTCTTGCATTGCATTTATATTTTAATATGTAAAATCCCTTTCAAAATAAAATTCTAGCAACGGTTCATTCCGAAAAACTGCATGAAAATCATGACATTAACTGTTTAATCAGAACGAGGATGTTAGCAAGCTTTGTAGATCTAAATTTATCCACATACATGTAATTGTTGAAGAACTTTTTTTTCTCACAGTACTCCGTTGTGTTAGATCAGCTGTACGATCTGCATAATGAATGAAAGAAGTCTAGTCATTCATATGCTGGTATGCAGCCAATCTTACACAATGGGAGTTACAAGCTTCCTAACACTATAACTGTTATTCTATCGCAATGTTTAAACCTAAAATTTGAGTAAAACAAATAATGTTTCTATCATTATATTATTTTTATGTATTGTATAGCGTATTTTATATCAAAATTGTATCTAGATCTAATTAATTTTAAAGGTAATATGGAATGTATCAAAGTCCAAATATACGTCACAGACTTGCATGTATGGGGTCTCACTACAGATCATAAACATGCCAGCACCCTTGATAGCAGACGACATCGCAAATGCATATTTTTCAAAATATTTGCCAGTTTGATGTGGGGTACTCAGTGGGCGTTTTTTGGTGATCTATGTATCAAGGAAAGCTGTGTGTAAAAATTATATATATAATTGATGAAATTCTAGTTTTGGTTTCATTTAACAAATAATGCGAGCGGAAATTTTTTCATATAGATCTAGTTACCTGAAAACAGGGCATTTTAAGCGCTTTTTATAATCCTCATTAACAGGATCCTGTTAATCCTCCCCTGATAAATGGTCCACATTAATTACAATAGGTTCTTTTAAAAAAGTGGGGCCTTTCAGATACTTTTTTTTGGGGGGGGGGGGTGCATGCCAATACTCTACAATGTAAACAGATCTAGATCTAGATGTAATATGTAGGTCTAGACCTAACTTTGTTAGATCTATAAAAAGTATAATTCTATTCTCATCTAGAAATTTAAACAAGTCAAAAAAGTGAAGAAAAAAAATCACAAATTTCGAAAGTTTAACACACAGTTAGCAGCAAGAAAGTGTTGCCATAAAAAATGCCTGAAAAAATATTTGTGGTTTATACAACATTCTTCAAGACTTCATAAAAACTGTATTATTAGTATGGTAGAGGTACCTTAATCCATGCAGTACATTATCCACGCATCCCTCAATACGCGCGATGCGACGCGTATATGCGCTCATTTTTTTTGGATAGACAATAAAACAACAAGCCTATCGCGATATCACAACAATTTTGAGGGAAAATCATTGGTTTCTTGTATTTTTATGATTTCATGAAATCATCAAGAATACACTTCATTGAGACAGAAAACGAAAATATACATTCATTTCCTGTATTAAAACTGTGGTGCGTGGATTAATTACCGCTTGATTTTGTCAAAGAAAATTGAAGCGGTCACGTAATCGACACGAGAGTTAACATCACCAAATATTCCTGTCAAGTTTTCTCTATAATGATCTCAGAATATTTGTATTTAATGAGGAAAAAACGTTGATAAAAAATGTTAAATTTATTTGACTTTTTTAGCCTTTCAAAACAAAGTGCGTGGATTAAAAGTACCTCATCATACAGTTGTAGATCTAAACTATGAGTAGACTAGATCTATGACCATCAAATTTTAAAAAGATCACTTTAACTTCGGCCAGGGCCTAACTGTTAGGCCTATACTTTGTATTGACATCGTGTTATGAGTGGCCTATACTTTGTATTGACTCGTGTTATGAGTGGCCTATACTTTGTATTGACATCGTGTATGAGTGGCCTAGCCCAGTCAACATATTTGTAAAGTGACATTGTATTCCTCTTACTTAAAGGTACTATGTCCCATTTGCAGGCCAAAAAATGAAAAAGTTAAATTCCAACTGCATTTGAAAGATAATACTAATTTAGAACTTCCCTAAACAAAGTGGGGCTAAAAATGTCTTCAAGTGGGAAAATAACGACTAGATCTATTAGTTGTCAAATCGACTTTAGGGCTATAGGCCTAGAGCCCAAAAGTAATAGTCTTGATTTTCAGACAACTGTACCGAATGGTCATAGAGGTCTACGTTTAGTGCTCGCAAAGATTCAATCAGTTAATCTTGGCCATCACAAGAAGTGGGTTATTGATGTAGATCTAGACAAATGCTCATGTACCCTTTACAAACTCTTTTCATGTATTTTATGACCAAAGAAGAAAAAAAAGCCAGTCACTCACTCAGTAGTTGTCTGACAGTGAAGTCTAGCAAGTAAACGGGTTTCCTTGCATAATTTGAATATGAGGACACTGCTAACATTTAAATTTTCACAGATAGGACATAGGTCTAGGCCTACATGACATAGGCTAGACCCTATTCATAATTCCTGCAAAGTTTCTACAGAATTTGAGGTTGGCTGCAAAGGGACATAGATCTAGTAACTTTAAGTTCTAGATCTACTAGATCTAGTTTTACTAATACTAGACATAAAGTTAGATCTAGATCCAACATAAAATAGACTTCCAAATTGCCAGAGTCTATAGCTACTGTGGATTAGTACAGCAACGTTAGTCCAATAACTGTTTAACACACCGTAACTTAGCTCCGTCTCGCCCAGTACACTACAGTGCACAACGTGTGAATCTAAGTAACAAAACACTGTGTAGTACTAGTAGCTGTAACACTTTGTAAATTGTAACACATTAACTGTTATCTAATTAAGTTAACGTTACTGTAAAACTTGAAAGAAAAAGCATTGTAAAATTACCTCTCGCTTTCCAACGCAACGCCAGTACTCTGAAGGTACCGTAGATAATCAAGTCTTGACTCTTCTCCTCGGACAGCTGTCAACGTAGCTTTTTGGGTGCAACAAATTCAAGATTCAAGATTCGGCACGTGCTGTCGATGGGAAATCTATTGTTTACAAAACACCCAAACATGGGGATTATAGAAGTATAGTACACACGTAGGTAGACATGTCCGCCGCGCTCCGTGGGAATTTCTTAGAAACTAGCTCGACACATCGCCCGTGCGGGATTATTAACTTCTTAGAAATCGGTTCAACGCATAGTCTTACTCCCAGTCTGTGATGGACGCGGGACGCGCATTTAAAGATTCGTTGTACGGGATGGGGGGGGGGGAGGGGGCAGGGTGAGGGTGGGGTTAAAGACATTTAATTGCTGTACTGTTGGGACAACCTCAAAATTAGAATTTACAAGATCGAGTTCGATCCATCGACCTCAAGTCTCCAGCTTTTATTTTATTGTTGTTTTTGTTTACGCCACTCCCGCTAGTCTGAGTCTATATAATTCTATACAGTACAACGTAGGCCGAGGTGCCTCTGCCCTCGACTCCAACGTCACGTCGAAAGTGAGATGCCAACTAAAGGGTGTAATAAGAAACTAAATCATTAATTTGTTGGGTTTTTTGCATTTCGAAAATTATATGAGCCTCGATCTGCAGGACCACTTTTCGTTAAAAAAAAAAAAAAAAAAAAAAAAAATTGTAAAGTGCACAGGCTTCACACACTTCAAATGGGTGTTTCCACATGTTACCTGCATGTATACACCCCCTGTCATCCTGACATGGGTAGGGTTAGGGTTATGTTTAAGATTATGCTTAGAGTTAGGGGTGTAAGGTGAGGTCAACAAATGGAAACACCCCCATTTGAAGTGTGTAACGTAGGCTATGCATCTTTACGATTTGCATTATTTTTACGAAACTTGGCCCTATATACAGCCCTCTCCCCTCCCAATACATTTTAACACAGGTCACATTTCAGCTAGGTCTCTATCGAGAAAAAAAAAATCAGCTCGCGTGCACTTCAGTTTGAAAATTTGCTCATACGAAGAACAAAGGCGGATTGGAGAGGGGTGTGTGCGGATGGGGGGGGGGGGGGGGGGCTCAGACTATGAACAACACAAATTTTTGGGGGGGTACATTTATCACTAAGCCACTTATAATTTTGGTTGTGGATCAAATATTATAGAGCCCTTACCCCATTGTTTTTTTTTTTTTTTTTTGGGGGGGGGGGGGCTCAGATATCATTGTGTCTACCATATTTTTGTTGGGAATCGACTATCATTGAGCTCCTCTCTCCTCCGAAGATATTTTAACAAAAGTCAAATTTCAATTCTCTTTCAAGGAAAAAATTTCCATCCGCGTTATGAGTTCCACAAAATATTGGGGGGGGGGGGGGGGCTCAGAAATAATTTCTTATCCAAATTTTAAAAAAATCATCTCGCATGACTTCATTTTTTTTTCTTTCTTTCTTTGTGGGTGGAGTTCAGATATCATTGAGCCCATCATATTTTGGGTGGGGCTCGGATTGAGCCCCCCCCCCCCCCCTCCTAATTTATTTTAACACAGGTCAAATTTCGGGTCTTTATCGGGCAAAAAAAAAATCGTGCCCATGTTATGCATTCTAATATATCAGGGGCAGGGTTTTTTTTTAGTAGGAACAAACTAAGACGGATTTGGGGTTAAGCCTGCCCCTTCTATCTTTCAGAGGGGTGTGTGCGAGGGGGGGGGGGGGTGGCTCAGACATTAATTGAACAACCACCAATTTTTTTTGGTGGGGGACAGTTATCTCTAAGCCACTTATAATTTTGGTGTGGCTCAAATATTACTGAGCCCTCTCCAATTTTTTTTTTTTTGAGGGGGGGGGGGGGCTCAGATATCATTGTGTCTACCATATTTTTGTTGGGAATCGATTATCATTGAGCTCCTCTCTCGATCCTCCCAAAAAAGGATAACATTTCCACCCGTGTGATGAGTTCCCCCAAAATATTGGGGGGGGGGGGGGGAGCTCAGATATCATTTTTTTATCAAAAACACAACAAAAAAAAACAGCTCGCATGACTTCATTTCGATTTTTTTTTTTTTTTTTTTTTTTGGGGGGGGGGGGGGGTGGTTTTTACGGTGGAGTTTAGATATCACTGAGCCTAGCTATTTTGGATGGGTCTCGGATTGAGCACCCCCCCCCCTCCTCATTAATATATTTTAACACGGGTCAATTTTAGGTCTTCAGGGGAAAAAAAATGAAGCCCGCATATGCATTCAAATATATCAGGGGCAGATTTAAAGGAGATTATAAGAAAATGAATTTAACGAATGGGCTCCAAAATTAAATTATAAAAAGTGTTGGAAGTGAAGGTTTAACTAACATGTTTGTTGTTGCTTAGACCTATTCTTACAGTGACGAATCCATGCAGGGGGCGCAAGAGGGCGCAAGCCCCTCCTTTCTTTCTTGTTGTTGAGAATCACACATTGAACATACTAAGAAAATTTCCTTCTGCGCCCCCTCTTTACTCAAATTTGCCGTCTGCACCCCCTCTATTTCCAAATCCTGGATCCACCGCTGTTCTTTTAAAATGAGGGATCAACGGCCAACAAAGTTTTTAAAATTATGATTTTTGCTTTGAAATCAGCCTCTGTTACTCCGCCTTGATGGTGTGTGTTTGTTCTCGAGGGGGGGGGGGGGGTGTAAAGTGTTGTACACTAATTATGATTTATAATAAGAGTCTTCTTGAGGCTGGATTTTATAGAACTCAAATATGAACAACTTGTTATATTTATTAGATGTATGTGAAGCCGCATTACAATCTGCGGTAGCAATAATCATGGGCATATGATATAGGTCATTTGTTGAACATACATGTAGATATAAAATGATATCATATCACAATCCCTCTTCTCAATGAAAACTTAATTTCATATTTAGATCCATACTGTTTAAAATATCTTTTTAAAATTCTTTGCTTAAGAAATTAAACTTGTGCTAATATGAACTTACAATTTCGTCCCTTTCTTTGTTTGTTTGTTGTTTTTTTTTTCACCAAAAAACAATTTGAAATTCTATCACATCTAAAATGTTTTGATCAGACTTCAGTTATCATCTTGCTTTATAATGCAATAAAACTTAATTAATAAACAAAACATGACATATTCAATATGTCTCTTTAAATCTAACTACTCAAAACCTTGTAAACATTGTTAAAGAAAGCAAAAGACAACAATTATTTGAATTATCTCCAACCATATCAATATTTTACATATCGTATCTCCAACCATATCAATATTTTACATATCGTATCTCTCTGGTTTCTTAATAGTACGACCTGATCTGGTGGTGTATGGTTGGTGGTGATTCGATGGTGTGTCTGGTTTGCTTTGTGTTTGTTCTGTTTGTGCATTCTGCTGGTCGTGTACATCATTATGTCTATCACTAGCATGTTGACGGTTTTGTTCCATGCTGTCCCTCTCTTGGGTTGGTTTGATGTGCCTACGATTTCGTCGCAGAGTGTAACCTGATGATGTCTCTACTTCATATGACCTGGTTCTGGTCTCCTGTTTGTGATCTTCCTCTGTCCCATCTACCAGTCTCTTGATTTTGGATTCTGACTTCTTGTCCTTTGTGTAGTGGGGGAAGGTTGGTAGCGTGCTTGTCGTCAAAGTATTTCTTCTGGTCATCCTGCCTGGTCTGTAGTCTCTGGTAGATGTCATCCTTTTGGGGTGATGGTTCCGAATTCTGGTCGGTATGTTGGTTTGGATCTTCCTCCCCAGTAACAGCTCTGCTGGAGATGGTAGATGGCTGTCCAATGGAGTGGCTCTCAGGCATTGCAATGCCTTGTTGACGCCTATGTTATCTCTCTTAGCTTTCTTCATGGTGTTCTTGACAGTTTGTACTTGCCTCTCTATAAATCCATTGGATTGTGGATATCTCGGGCTTGAGGTTACATGTTGAAATTCCAGTCTCTGGCAAACTCTACGAATATGGCACTATTGTATTGAGGTCCATTGTCGCTCATTAGTCTCTCGGGGTTCCTTGTTCAGAGAAGATTTCCTTAAGCAGTCTGATGACAGCACTACTTGTTGCTTGCTGTGGTAACTGCTTTACAATTGGATACTTTGAGTATACGTCAGCAACAAGAAGGTACTCTCTTCCATCAAGTGTGAAGAGGTCAGTTGTGACAAATTGCCAAGGTCTGACAGGAATTTCATGTGGCTGCAGAGTCTCTGATGGCAGGGAGTTCCCATATTCTTGACATACAGAACATTTCCGTACCATCATCTCGATCTCCTGATTTATGCCATTCCAGAAGATACAGCTCTTTGCTCTCAGTTGGCATTTGATGATGCCTTGATGTCCCTCATGTAGCTTGTTCAGGTATTCCTTTGTCAGGCATTTGGGATGACAATTCTTGAACCTTTCAGGATAATCCCGTCTTCAATGGACATCTCGTCCCTGTATGGCCAGTATTTGATCAGGCTTTTTGTCAAGTTTACGCCTTTCTTCTGGCCATCCCTCTAGGATTACATCTCTCAGGATGCAAAGTTCACAGTCCTCTGATGTTGCGGTGCGGATCTCCAGTAGCTTCTTGTCTGAGAACATTACAAAGTCAACTTTCATGTGCATTTCAGGAGACTCAGGAGGCAGAGGATTGAGTCTTGACATGGCATCAGACAGAAGCATCTCCTTTCCAGGTTTATATTTCACTGTCATGTCATACCCTTGGAGTCTGAGCAGTAGTTTTGTAGTCTTGGGGGTGCAGCTCCAAGGTTCTTGAGAGTGATCATCTCTAGTGGTTTGTGATCTGAGAGGATAGTGAAACTTCTGCCGAAGACGAACGTGTGAAACTTTTCACATGCGTAGACAACTGCTAGCATCTCTCTCTCAATGTTAGCGTATCGCTGCTCGGTGTCTGTGAGGGACTTTGAGGCAAACGCTATTGGTCTCCATTCCTGTGTGAGGGCTGCTCCAACGCCTTTCATCGATGCATCTACTTCTAGGACAACAGGTTTCTTTGGATCAAAGTAAGCAAGTGTGGTCTCCTTGCAGATCAATCTTTGATGGTCTCAAACACCTTCTGATGTGATTCAGTCCAGCTATATATCACATCTTTCTTCACAAGTTCCCGAAGTGGTGCAGTCAGTGAGGCAAGTCTTGGAATGAATGGTGACATGTAGGTCACAATGCCTAGAACTCTCGGAGTTCTGTCACGTTCTGTGGTGCGTTCAGGGCTGATATGGCTGCTGTCTTCTGTGGGTCTGGTTGCACTCCATCTTTGCTGAAGACAAGGCCATAGAATCTCACTCGGTCTTGCTTGATGTGGCATTTGTTCCAGTTCAGGACGAGTCCATGCTCCTTTGCGACGCGCATCAGATTGTGTAAGTTGGCGTCATGTTCCACTGCCGTCTTTCCTACGACTGCTATGTCATCGGCCATTCCTATGACTCCAGGACATTTCTCTAGTATTTGATTCATTCGTTGCTGGAACATGTCCTGAGAAACACACAAGCCAAAAGGTAGTCTTTTGAAACGGTAACGACCAAAGGGACTATTGAAGGTCGTCAAATGGCTTGATTCTTCATCTAGCTGTATAGCCCAATATCCCATGTCTGGCATCCAGGGTACTGAACACTGTTGCTCTTCAAACTGGTGTCGGACTTCTTCAATGGTTGGCATCGGCATATGGCTCTCTTGATTGCCTTATTTAAGTCTTTTGGGTCAAGGCAAATTTCTCCATCTTCCATTGGGCTCTGGGTGTATGCCAAGCTTGATACCCAGTCTGTTGGCTTAGTGACACTTTCTATCACTTCAAGACTCTCCATCTCATCAAGTTCTTTCTGATGTCATCCTTTATGCCTATCGGGCATCGTCGAACTGCATGTATCACAGGAGCCGCATCTTTGTCGATCACGATGTGGTATTCCCATCAAATTTTCCGATTCCATCAAATCTATCGGGATACAAAGTCTCAAATGCTCTCTATCTTGATGGGACTATCATGGCTCTCCATCAGACTGCAATTCAAGACTACTAATCCTAGATCCAGGCACAACTCAAGTCCAAGGATGGCCGGTCTTTGAGTCTTCACCACAAAGAATTCTCCATTTGCTTGTCTGTCCTGGTGGTTACAGCTCAGCGTATGTAGGCCTACTTGTGGAATAACACTCTTTTCACCATAGCCTGTTATCGTTATCGGTGACTTTCTTAGCTTTCCTGTCTTAGGTTCCCCATTAGAGTCCACGCGATCAGGGTACATCTTCTGATAAATGCGTAATGGAAGAATGTTCCCTTCAGATCCTGTGTCAACTTTGGCTTTTAGGGTTGCTGGTCCTCTTCCGATCTCAACTCCGATCACAGCGAAGGCTTCGTTCTTTCTGATCTGGTCTACACAGATGGTCTCAAACCGCATGTCGTCAGTTTCTTCTGTTTCTTCCTCTTCTTTCATCTCATGGAGTCTCTTTGATCTCTGTGCTTGCGACCTTTTCGGATATGTCTTTGTAGCTTCTTGTTTCCTTTGCCACTGCTGTTTAGATTCTTGTTCCTGTTTCTTCAGTCGGCAGCATTTCTCCCAGTGATTCATTTTATCACAGTTTCTGCATTTGGTGCCATAAGCAGGGCACTTCCTCGGTGGATGGTTCAGTCCACAGAATGAGCACTGTTTCTTCCTTTGGATATGTTGCTTCGTCATATCAACGTTGACGGCTTGACCATGAAGGAGTCTCATATCCGCCTCAGTTGCCTCCTGGGTTCTGGCGATGTCCAAAGCTGTATTTAACGTCAGTTTCTCATCCTTGGCCAACAATGTTTGCTGTACCTTCTTGCTTGAGGTGCCAATGACGATCTGTTCTATGAGGCGACCTTCAAGTTCAATGTCCGCAAACTTGCATTTTTGTGCTTGTATTTTGCATCTGGCCATGAAGTCGTCTATGGCTTCGGCTGGTTCCTGTGCCAATTTCTGCAGCTGAAATCTTGCCAGACGGAAATTGGTCTTTGGTTCGAAATGTTTTATGAAAGCTTCGAAGACCTCAGCTGGGGTCTTGAAGTCCTTTCCCAGGATTTGTGAATCCTGATACCCTCTTGACCCATCCACAACAGGATGTATGTACATTTCTCTTGGTCAGACTTCTTGTTAAGCGGCCCTGAAAATATCAACTCACAATAGTATTGAAAATTTCTAAATTCAGTCGGCAAATCTTTGGATGCCCAATCCATGCAGGGAGGGTGATTCCTGTCATCTCTCCCATGTGTTTGTTTGTGTGTGTGACTTTGTAACAGCCAATAAAATCTAATATAGCCTAGAAGTCTAAGTCACATAAAAAAAAAACTACTACTAGTCATATTCAGCCTTATACATAAAGGAGTAAGGTCATATAGTGTGCCTTATCCTAATATACAAATAGGAGTAGGGTTACATTACAATTCACACCCTATCCTGTGTTATCAATACTGCAATGAGACAAAATATCTATGGCATTCGTTATACTGCATCGCAACAAACATCATCAATAATACAATTCCAAAGCAATTTATTCCTTTGCCAGTCCAACTCTTCCATGTCTCTATTAAATATAAGCCGGTCCTTCAATACTATCCATGGATTTACTCACATTAAATGATCCTGGACCTGGTCAGGTTGGTGATTCAACTATTCTATTCAAACATGTGCAAATAATGAATTCAGCAAAGCGTCCATTATTTCAAAATGTTGAATCTTGATTAAAATCTAGTGTCTCTCAGTTCAAGTTCATATCTTATTCCACGGAGATCTGTATTCCAGGTTTCACTCTCATATAGGTCTATAGTATGTAGGTGTCGATCGAGGTGTCCAGCTCCAGCGACGTCGTCGATCCTCCGATGAGCTCCGAGTCCGTGTGGCTCAGTTCCAAACCAAAATGCAGGGCTGGGAGTATAGCGCCCTAGCTGTACTGTACTGTTCCCGGTCCCGGTCGAGCCTCTAGGCTCTGCTCCTGGCGAGCCTCTAGGCTCTGCTCCTGGCGAGCCTCTAGGCTCTGCTCCTGGCGAGCCTCTAGGCTCTGGTTCTGCCTCCGCATCAAGCTGGTCCTGAATGTAGGGCAAATAATCACTTCTCGATCAGTGCTGTGCTGTGCTATCGGACGGTAGGCTCACTCGGTCTCAGTTCGTATGGGGTTTAAAATCTCATATTTGCGACTCACCAAATAATCAGTGTCGTGTTCTGCAGTACTCAAACGTCCCTCAAATATATCGCTGACCTGTTCAGAGCTTCACCTTTCTCAGTTCAAAATTCATCTCAGCGGAATATCAGTCCAAAATCGTTGTAGAGGAAAAACTAACTTGCTCAAATCGCGAAGTTTCCGTCATTCACAATGTAAACAATCGACTCACACTGTTCCGTTCGAAATTCCTCCGCGGTTAGCGCGCGTAATTTTTCGTACGTGCTAGTCAGTTCCATACCGCATATACACACGAGCCAAATTAGCACAGGGGGTCGATGCGCGTAGACGAAATCCCAACCTAGGCCTGGCCGGTAAACGGTGCTTAAATTGTCCATAAAATCCAAATCCGGGCTCCACCTGCACTCAAAATGGTCTAGCAAAGTCCTGGCACCGCTGCCACCATGTAAAGTGTTGTACACTAATTATGATTTATAATAAGAGTCTTCTTGAGGCTGGATTTTATAGAACTCAAATATGAACAACTTGTTATATTTATTAGATGTATGTGAAGCCGCATTACAATCTGCGGTAGCAATAATCATGGGCATATGATATAGGTCATTTGTTGAACATACATGTAGATATAAAATGATATCATATCACAGGGGGGGGGGGGAATCCTGTTCGTACCCGTTTTGGGGCACTTTATAAATTAAATTTGGGTTTATGCCCCCCCCCCCCCCCCCCCCCCCCCCCCCCCCCCCCCCCGCCGCCTGACAGTAGTAATATGAATAGTTGTAAATCACGTACGGTTTTAGTTTAGGATCGGAGTAGAAGTAGAATAATAGATAATAATGATAACCAGAGGATTGTGACACATTGTTACAATTATAAGTTAAACTTGACACATGAAGTCATTACAAAAACAACTTCAACAACAAGTCTAGGATTATGTTTTCTGGGCTCTCCTATGTTACGTAACAAACAAAGGGGTACTTGGACCACGCTCTGTCACCCCATTCATAAAACCGAAATGGTTGTTTAACAGTTTGAGAGAGCTAGTCTTGCTCGCAGTCACTTGAGTGTGACTTTCGCCGTTTTCTTCTGTAATTCTGAACTTTTTCTTCTTAATTCTTCTTTTTCCTCTCCTTCTTCTTCTCCTTCTTTTTTTTTCTTCTTCTTCTTTTAGAAATGTCTCACTATGTGAGACTAAGATTAGGCGCATATACTTTTGGGGTAATAAATAAACCTCGGCCCAGTCATCCAAAGTGAGTCAAATATGATATGATTTATAAATGGGGCGCCAAATAACTAAATCATTAAATTAATTTCTTTCTTGTTTGGTTGCTGCCTGCAATTGTCTAAAACTAAGCGAGAAAAATATGCAGTCATGAAGGCATAACATAATTATCTTCCTAGCTCTTAGTCCTCCATGGTATTATGAGTCAACTTTAAAAGAAAATGAGGGATCGCCGAAATGTTTCCAATTTGCTTTGAAACTACATTGAAAATTGAAAATAAAAATGACATGCTGTTTACAATGAACGATTTGATTAAGCTATGCACTGGCATATCACAGCTATAGTTACAATTTATTTGACAAACTAGTAACCCCCCCCCCCCCCCATCACAAAACAACAATAAGTTCACTGCGTGCCTGGGGATTACATGCTTGCCTTCAAGAAATTAGATGATGATACTGAGCTCTTCTATTTTACATAACAAAATAAACAAAGGGGTACACTTCCTGTCCCCCATTCACAACGAAACACCAATCGGCAATGGTCGCGTGCGAAAATTTGCATAACAAGTGATAGATCGAGGGCTTATATTGGTATAGTGTAGACTCATTTGCATATGAATAGTCTGCATTCGCCCCGTCGTGTTTAAAGCATTACTAATCTCTCTAATAGTCTAGAGTATTCACTTCGCTTTCTGTCAGTTTAAGCTTGCCTTGACGACTTGTATAGATACTCAAACATTCCTCTATTATATAGTTAGTTGGCATTTTAGTTTAGTAAGCATCTATTTTGCTCGAAAAAGTCATCGATATCGTCGATTCGTTAAAAGTGCCTTGATCCAGACTATATTAGTTCAACATGTGGTGGCTTGAGCGAAAGCAGAACCAGTTGTTCCTGATAGTGAATGGACGGAGGGCATTCAGCCGAAACAGGAATGTCGAGTTTCCCGACGTCATCAGCATGATTTGCGTCGCTACCACTTCATCTACTGAAGACAGCATACAGGTGAGAAACTTACATAACCTACTAGAATAATCTGCAGTTCGTGTTTCTGACATGGTTACTCTTTAAAAAAATGCAACCTTGCAACAATGCAAGTCAAGACATGATTGATAGACATTCTAACTGTTGGACAAGTGCAAATGAAATCATTTCAAATGGTGTGCAGCACTGCCTGCAAGTGCAAGTGCAACGTAGACTTTCAACGTAGGGATTAAGATCTAACTTTAACTCAACAACAGTTAACTGTCAGTTCAGTTATCTATTTATCTCAGATCTCTAAGTTCGGTTTAACAAACTAGTGTTAGACCTATTTTTTTATGTATATCACTTATCTATTCTAGCACTATAGTCGTACTACTAGTACTAGTAGAGTCTATAGTAGCTTGCTGGGACTGGTTTGGTTGAGCTGGTTGCATGTGACCCGGGCTTAGAATATATATTATTTTATAGTGTCTAAGTTAAGTAGATTAGATCTAGACTAAGCCAATTAAAACTTAACGTCAGTAGTAAGTAAGTTGTGTCTGCTATTTTGTTGTTCAAAGACACTAGTTGTCACTATGTAAAGAAATATTCTGGTTGAGGTCAAATAGAGTCTATGTGAAATGAGTTTGACAGAGCATTAAACCATTAATTATTACTCCATCGTGATTGAGATCTCAACTATAAATCTAGGTAGAGGTCTCTATTTAAACTGAAATCACATCAAATTCAGACTTGGTTCAGGTCATGAGACAGTTCGGCTGACTGTCTACTAGCGACCAAGTCTTGAAGCCTAGCCTCCACCAAATTATTTCTTGTGACCAGTATAAATGTAACCAATTATATCCCTGTTACACATGTACACAAAAAATATTTACAAAAACGATGAATTTTATTTCATCTAATCACAGCAAAAACTTACATGCCATATGCAAAAATGGATCTATGAATACATGTAGATCTGGGTAAACTAATATAGGGTTTCAAACTCTCTGCATCTGCATAACATATGAAATTATATAATGAGCCAGGAAAAATTAATTTCCTTCAATATAATTTTTAATCAAAATATCTTCAAAGCTTTTTGTATCCCAGGATGTAATTCAAAATATTGCTAGAAAAGTGATTGAGTTCATGTTTGGTTCTTTAATTAACAATCGCACAGATCCAGGTGTGCAGAGAGATATCCAATTGGATTTTCGTCTTGGGAGCCGACCCAAGCTAGCTAGATCTAGTAATTATCAGTAAAAGTTTGGTGAATATTTGATAAAGGATTTATTACAAAGTTTTTTTTAAACCCAAATTAAAACTCTGCGATGAACTTTTATTGTGTGCTAAAATTGAATGAATTCATAATTTCTTGAACACAATTTATTCATGCCTGTGCCATATGTTTTCACACACTTTTAGATTTTTTACTTTATCAACTACCATGGAAACGTCTACAAAAATGTGATAAGAATTTTTAAGTTACATGTCCGTCACAGAGTTGTAGATTTTTGTTTGATTGGAAATTAAAATTTGTATAACATTGCTTATAATCCGTTTTCAGATTTTGTCAGATAACTATCATCAAGCTGTCAACCTGATTTTTCTGCTTATTCATAAAAATCAATATATATTATTTGTGTAGACTTTCCTGTTGAATATTTCTGACTCATTCAAAACCTTCACTGATTGGTTTCTCTAACTTCAATTAGTTTACCCATATTTTGTGTGTCCAGTCGAGTCACATAGCTAAAACATACCTGACACATAGTGGAAGACTTTATTATCCCCTCGCGGATGAAGTCAGAGGGGATATAGTAAAGCTGCCGTCCATCCTTACTTCCGTGCTTCCATAACAAATGGTTTTCTTTTGATAACTGTAGATGTGTTTTGCAGAGTTTAATAAAATTTGATTTGAAGGTGCATGCATGGTATAAAGTACAGCCTAAGGTCGATTTTAGAGTATGTAGGTCAAAGGTCATAGCTCATTAAATATGCGAAAATAGCAAATTATGGCTTCAGTTCGTTAACTTTAGTAAAGTTCAATGGATTTTAATGAATTTTGGTATGACGTCATGGAATCAAAATTCAGCCCGAGTTTGATTTCGGAGTATATATGTCAAAGGTCATAAGTCTTTAAATATGTTAAAATGTAGTTTCCGTTCGATAGCTTAAGTACCGGTAATGTTTGACTTATTTTAATGAAATTTGGTATGAAGGTACATGGATCAAAATACAGCCTGAGTCTGATTTTGGAGTATGTAGGTCAAAGGTCATAAGTCTTTAAATATGCGAAAGTGTGGTTTCCGTTCGATGTTTAAAGGGGAAGTCCACCCTGAAATTAAGTTGGGTTTAATAAAAGCAGAAGAATGAGAGAAACATATCATTGAAGGTTTGACGAAAATCCATCAAAGGATAACGAAGTTATGAATTTTAAATTTTTAATTTTGTGACGTCACTTCCGAGCTGCTCTTCCATATGTTGTGTACTGTAATTTCCATAAATTGCCCCCTTTTCATGGTTCTTGATGAAGGAATGGATCTATTTCATAGAGGCGTGTATAAAAGCATGTGTCTGATAATATATCGAATGCACAGGTAAAATAATTATTATTTTTCTGAGAAAATGGCAATTTATGGAATTTACAGTACACAACGTATAGGAGAGCAGCTCGCATGTGACGTCGTCACAAAATGAAAACTTTAAAAATTCATAACTTTTGTATCCTTTGTCGGATTTTCGTCAAACCTTCACTGATATGTTTCTCTCACTGTTCTGCTTTTATTAAAAACAACTTAAGTTCAGGGTGGACTTCCCCTTTAATGGATTTTTATAAAATATGGTATGAAGGTACTGTACATATTGTATAAACATACAGCCTATTAAGTTTGATTTCAGAGTATTTAAGTCAAAGGTCATAGCTCATTAAATATGCAAAATAGCTTACTATGCATCTGAATATGCGGTTTCCATTCAGGGGCCGCGGAGCGTTTTTTGAAAGTGGGGGGGGGGGGGCGGATCATGCAAAAAAGCACAATCTTATAGTCATTTTCGCGTTTTTGTACACGTCTACTGAAAAAAGTGGGGGGCTGCAGCCCCCCTTAATCCCCGCGGCTCCGCGGCCCCTGCCATTCGATAACTTTAGTAATGTTTGTCAGATAATCCCCTTGCGGAGGAAATCTGAGGGGAAAATAGTAACGCTACTGTCCGTCCTTCCGTCCGCCTGTAACAAATCTTGTGAACACGTACTGGTTTCCGTTTGATAATTTAAAATGTTTGACAGATTTTCATGAAATTTGATATGAAGGTACATGCATGGTATCAAATACAGCCTAAATTTGATTTTGGAATAATGTACATTAGGTCAAAGGTCAAATGTCTTGGGTTATTCCGTAAAGTAGTAAACTTTCTTTTCATTCAATCCCCAGATGTCAGTAACTTAATTCCGTCTAATGGACGTACATGTAACTTGTTCTGATGTATTATGCCGTTTGTTTCCAGCGAGGGCTTGCTACGCTTTGCGTTGTCCTTGTGTTGTATTTTTTGTTCTGATGTGATGTGCAGAGAGTGTTTTTTATACAAAGTACTTTTTTTTCTAAATGGCCAATGTTGGTTAAACATGGAACTTACATGTAGGAAAGTATACCTAACAAACTGAAAGTTTCCCCACTAAGTCATACATACATGGTCACATTGCCAATGGGAGGGTCTCCATACTTGTATATACTTTTAAAAACTCATATTTGTTTGATTTTTCTACATTCATCCAAACCAAATTTCTATGAAAGATTCAATTTCCCTTTAAGCTTTAAGCTGACATTAACCATCTTAGATTAGATTAGATTTTTTAAAGAGATATTTAAAAGAGGATTAACCTAGCTAGACTATGTACTGGGCGACATTCAAAGTTAGTCTTATACCTTTTGACATAGCGATTGACAATGTATTTCTGTAAATCAGCATATTGTATTATGAAAGTTTATGAATTCTTGAAAGAAAGAAAGTATTCTGAATTCTCAACAAAAACCAAACAAAATAAAAAAGTCTCCAAAAAAAATTTTCTTCAGAATTTCAGGATTCTCAAAAAACAAAAAAAAACAAACACATCTAGAATTCTCTAAAGAATGTTTTTTTTAATTCCCTTTTTGGAGAAATCTGAAATTCATGAATGGGAGGGGGGTTTGTATTTAGGAGTCTATTTACTATAATAAATAGTGAATGTTCTATCATGTACACTATAAATACTGGACTATGAACTCCAAATACTAAATTATCCCTCGTGCAGGTTTATTTTGACTCAGGATAATTTAGTAATTTAGTCGGACATATAATTCATTATTGTATGATAGAGTATACACTATTTATATAATAGTTCACGACTTACTTATGCAGATGGTCCTTACAAGGGTGCTATAGGTTATACTGGCTTTAAACGGGACAGAAACAGAACTGTATACATAATTGAGTCCTGAAATCGTACCGGTGGTACTCGAACTGTCCAGGCTCCTAACCTAGAATGCAGCATCCTGATAATGTAGTCTTATAATATATGCACACTTAAATGATTACAAATTTTTCCTCTATTCTTTATGACATTCATACCACAAATATGTTACCAAACTTGTAACAAATTAGTACAATGCCCTTCCATACATTCCTGTTTTCCATTATAAATCCAATTATACAGGTATAATTTATACTGAAATGTACAATGTATTGTAAAGGTATCAAGACTAGCTTTATGCCATATTACTGGACTACCCACCTAGTGCTAGCCAACCTGAGAGGATGGTGCACCATTAAAAGTTTCAATCACTGATGACATGGAATATCTCATATTGGCAACGCAGTCACTTTTTGTGATGTCATACAAGGAGAACTCTCCCACATGTACAAAAATATGTGAATTTCATTTTTTTCCTCAGTCAATTCATAGAACAGAATTTTTGTCCAAGTCCTCCTATAAAAGAGGTGATTTTAGTGCAATATCTGCAAAAGAAATTGGAAAGTTTTTCATGTATGATCTCCATATTAAACATTAGTAATCATAACTTTTTTTTAAATTCACGTCTTTACTCATTAATTGACTGTTTTTGCTTCAACTTAATTTCACTGACATTTATGTTACTTTAATTTTTCTGCATTCTTACAATTCAATTGTCTCTGAGGAGTTTATTCTCCTTTATAACGAGGGCAGAATCTAAACTCTACCGCAGTGCAAACTGTTGAAAGTTATACATCCCATACTTGTATCGCAATTGTATTAATGAAAATTCATCTAATTAATGAGAGTGCAAAATATAGGTTGTTTCTCTAAACATAGAGGTATATAGTCTGTACTGTTTGTACATTTCGGAGGAAATCGACTTACTAAAAGTTTCTGAATGTCCTGTGCATGCACATTTGTTGTATGTTACATGACACGATCATCAGGCAGACTACAACTTCACTCTTGATTTCTCAAGGGGAATTGTAATTTGTATATTATGCAAAACATATCTACCCTAGCTACATGTACATGTACAACAAAGAAATATGAGTAAAAATTGGCATTCAAGGAAAAAGGGATCTTTTTTTGCATGTTCCCCCGCCAAAAGAAGTTTGAAGGGGGTATACATGTACATAGGAATTGGCGTACGGTCGGGTTGTCGGGCGGTCAGTCGGTCAGTCTGTTGCAAATCTTGTGGATCGAACTACTTCCTCATTTTTTGAGCAATGATCATGAAACTTGGCACACATATTGGTCTTAGGATGGAGATGTGCAAGACATACTTTTTTACTGTGTTGGATACTGCGTTGCCATGGGAACGGCATATTATTGTAATATATCGGGGGAAAATCTCGTGGATCGAACTATATACATGTATACTTCCTCATTTTTTTGAGCAATGCTCATGAAACTCGGCACACATATTGGTCTCCAGTTGATTATGTACAAGACATTTTTTTTAATGTGTCGGAAAGTGCGTTGCATTGGTAATGGTCTGTTATTGCAATAAATCTGTAAAATCTTGCAGATCAAACCACTTCTTCATTTTTCGAGCAATGCTCATTAAATTTCGCACAAATATTGGTCTTGAGTTGATTATGTGCAAGACACATTTTTTAATGTGTCGGAAAGTGTGTTGCCATGGTAATGGTCTATTATTGCAATAAATCTGTAAAATCTTGTATATATCAAACCACTTCTTCATTTTTCGTGCACACACATGGGGAGTGAGTATTAATCACTTTCGGTGATATTTCTAGTTCTAGGCAAACATGTAGAACATTCAACTGTATCCCTTATAATCTTTGTGTGAGGTTGTCAAAGCAAAATGAATATAATTTCATTAAGCAGCTTATATTAATGCCTGTATTTGTCCGATTTACTTTCTTCCCAGGTCTGTTTTAGTAATGGTCTTTCTACACAGGCAAAGTTTTGCCAAATGAGTGTCACAAACATGGCAAAGACTTTGAAAAAAACGGAGAACAGCCTGACCGATGTTTTGTCAGTGATGGCGATCGTTAATGACGACATGATCTATTCATTTCCGTCATCAGAGGAAGAACTCCTTCCTTCTCAATCTTACACACAATCGAGGCAAAAACGTAGCAGTTCTGGATCTAGCAGCGACGGAACTCCACCAGAACGTAAGAGACGAAACAAGACTTCTGAACATTCGGCGGAGAATTCAGATGCAGCAATTGAACAAAAATGTCAAGGTTAGTTTGTGTTCCATTCTTTTACAAAATTCATTTCACTAATAATTCCAGACGTACAACATTTCTCTCTACATGATATCACTAAGTTTAAATGTGATGTTATTGATTGGCAGTTTTTAAATCAAAGAGAAATGCAAATATCATGGAGAGAATGTGTACAAAATAGTTTATCAATATAACAGCACTGAAAGCCTGATAAAATTGGGACATTCCACTTTTATTATTTGATTTTGTATAACTTCAAACAATTTTTAAATGGACTCCTATACAAATACCACAAATATTTCCATTTTTTTCATCAAAACTACAATCTCCTTTTTCTTATTGTTTATGAAGTACATGTTTGGGGCCAAATTGATTATTTAATGCCCCTCTGCAATAGCCACAGGGAAGGTAAAATGGCCAACTGCTGATTAAAACCAAAATAAAGTTGAAAAATGATTAATTGCCAATTCCCCAAAACAATGTTCATATGTTGCATTTTCCACATAAGGCAAAATGAGATTGAATTGAAAAGGGCTATAGGAATATTTTTTGTATAGCTCTAGGACAAAATTTCCCTGATGAGCCTCTGTGTGTTTTGATCCAGTTACTAATAATATGTATCAGGGCCCGTTGCATAAAGACTTACTATTATGGTAACTACCATAGAAACCTTGATTTCGATTGGCTGCTGAGCCCGGTTACCATGGTAGTTACCATAATGGCAAAGTTACCATAATAGTAAGTCTTTATGCAACGGGCCCCTGGTGTCATTTTCAAAATGTAGATTGTTCTCTGCACAGGGGATATTATTTATAAACATTAAAGATTTAAATGTCACAATCTTTGAAAATGTGTCATTGACCTGAAATTTTATTTCTTTACATGTAGGCATTTCTGAAATCTCCCTCAAAAAACTTGTGGAGCCCGAGAAGGATCTCCAGAGACCACGTACCAGGAAGGAAGTGATGGAGGCCAAACAGTTCGTGATGAAGGCAGCAACCCACTTCCAGAGCTCCCATGTCCTTCCAGTCCTCGCAGTAGATGGCCCTTCTGGAACAGCTTACCAGCTCCTAGGAGGGGTGTGCTATGCTCTTGCAGCTAAGGATCTTGTTGACGATGAAAGGTATTTTATTCTATAAAAGTTACCCGTTTTTGCAATTGCTTTTTAATGTTATTTTTGTTTCTTTTTGTAGTTACAGTGTATGAGACAAAGGTTAAATTTTTAAAGGGATTATGTGATGTACTTACCGATATTATATGTACAGAACATATTCATTTATCACTTGTCTTTTTTTTCTCCATTTATTATGCAGTCCACAAATATGTAGTGGAAGCATGTAACATAAAAGAAATGCTACCCAGGTAGTCAATGTACCATTTGGGAAGAAAAATGGTAATAGAGAGGTGTTCCATTTATAGTTATACAATGAAGGGTATATTAAGGACAATACAAAATATTTTTAGATCCCTGACTCAAATAAAATCCCATAGAATATTTCCCTTGTGTACCATGTTCATATTTGTTTTCTTAAAAAGTGTGTGACTGCATGGAAAGGTATACCGTGTAAGCTTTTTTCCAATATTTTATTCTGCATGATACATATATACACCATGTTTCTATATCCTACCCATCTCAATATCCTATAACCAATATACTTTTTCTGATTGCTTTAGATATGAACATCTATCTCGTGGATGGCGCTGCAGGGTGTACCAAAACCTGGACAAGGTTGAGGCATTGAGAGTGGCATCACTGCATAGGTGTGGGCAACCTGCTGTAGACAAGCCGTGCTTGCAGGAGGAGGTTGCTGTCTGCAGGTCAATTCTATACGATGACAACAACCTTGATGTGGAGGATGAGCCCTGCACTATGACTGCCTCGACAAGACGCAAGTGTTCCCTAGCCCTTGGGAAAAATGGCTCCTTCAATGTAAGTCTAAACACTAGAGCTGACATTTTCATCTGACATTTTCATCTAGATAAAATGCTGAATTCATTCAATGTTCTATTTTTACTTGTAGCGAAGTAGGTTTTTTTTTTAATGAAACGATGAATCGGACATTAAATTAGATTTATGTTCAGCATAAAAACTCATGAACATCACCCAACCCCCCAATAAAAAGGTTATTGTTATATTCAGCCAACTTACATGTACATGACAAAATGGAGTTTAATCAATGATTGATTTGAGATGATCGAGCTTTCAAGAGTGACTGTTGGAAACATAAATTTTAGCCAAAAAGTTCTAACATTTCTTATATTTTAACTTGAGGGGTCATATTACAATATGGTGAATTATGTAATGCAATGGTGATTGCAGTGAATGAATTGGAATGTTCAGAATCAAACTGGTTATGAGAGCATATATTATCCATTTCTTTTTTTGTTGTAATTTACAGGCACTGAGGGCTCTCGAGCCAACTTTCCAGTTGGCTAGTTATTCAAACAGATGCTACAGGAAAGCCACTCTCCTTTTCGATGCAACTAGAGAATCTACTGGAAAGGATTTGAAACAATGTGTAAGTAAGCTTTAAATTTTTTTTTTTTTTTTTACACATTTAAATATCATCTTGAGTAATGAAGGAAAGCATTTTTTTTCTTCATAGAATCGAACAAAACTTGACTTGCGAATGTTCAAAACACCAAATAAATTATAACTTTTTGGTAGAAAATGTATATTATTGCTGAGTAATGAGCTATATGAAAAATACAAAAATTGAGCTGGACTGGATGTCACACATACCACATGTTTTCTGTGCAAATGAGAATTGTGGTTTATTCAGCCGCTATAAGGAGTTTATCAAATCATCACAACCAAAGTAAATAAAGTAATATAGCGCCACCATTGGCGGATACCCTATTCTGACTGGAGGGGGGGGGGGGGGGGGGGGTTCAATTTCCAGTTCAAAATCTGTGACTGATGCGCAATGGCTGCAAATAGCGACACGGCTTCCGGTGACTTTTTCTGACTTTTTTTGTTTGTCTCGCAACTTTTGAGACCGAGTTCTAAAAATTAACAATAAAATCAACTTTTTGCATAGGTACGTTCGTGTACAAAATACTGCTTTTCCTAAATTGCTTTACAACACTGTTAATTGTGCCTTCTAGTCTTTTTGCCTGACCATACTTGTCTTGAAACTTTTCAAGATACACTTTTGAAACATGAAAAAAATCACATATATAAATGAAAACAATAGATACATAAGTAGTTTATGAAACAATAGAATACAAAAGAATTGATCGGAAATTTCATTATTTATTATTTCAGTATTGTTGCCTATGCTATTCAGCAACTTTAAAAAAGAGATTGAGCTTCATAACTTAATGAAATATTAATGAATATGTTAAAATAGGTATCTAATTTGCATAAATTATAATAAAGTAACAAATTTGTGATAAAAACAAATCTGTATTGACGTCCTTGCAATATTTCGCATTAAGCTTGCACTCAAAGTGAGAATAGGGTTAAAGCAATAGTTTTTTACATATTCAAATCAAACAATAGATGAATTGGGGATTCTTTGCAGAAGAATTGACTTTGATTGAAAAAGTTGATAGTTCATATATATGCAAATAAAATTTGTCTTCTGACAGTGAGCAACAATACTTCACGTGCACTAATAACTACTCTTATTATTTTCATTTGTCTTATTTTATAGTGTTTCATGAAGCTACAAGGACTCTCAGAAGAGGAGCGATATTCACTTCTTCTGGAGGCGACCTTGTCTTTGAATGTTAAAAAGATGAAGGCGGATGCCGATGAACTGAAGGCAATGAAGAGTCTGAAGAGCGTGTTTGCTAAGGGAGTTGGGGCTAAGACGTGGGAAGAGGCGATAGAAAGATACCCAACCTTCACTTCAGAAGCAGCCCTGGAACCCTATGTTGGTATGCACAAATCATGGCTTCGTATAATGTCTATTGAAGAGAATATTGAGCCCCAGCAAGATATACAATAATTGCTATCCTGTATCTCCATCAATCCAAATTTTAAAGTTTAGATGAACTAGTAGGGTTGACTATTCTGACTGGGGGGGGGGGGGGGGTCAATTTGGCCCCTGCCTCCCCCGTACACAATCCAGGACTGCCACGTAACCGCTACAAATCACAACCTGCCTTTCAATGACTTTATTGTCTCGCAACTTTTGAGACCAAATTTGCCCCAAAATTGGGACAGTCCATGCTAGAGGTTATGCAACATTACTTAACCACACGTCTAGCCACAATTGACATTTTGCATAGTACGTTTGTGTACAAAATACTGCCTTTTCTAAATTGTTCTATAAAACATGTCAAGTTCAAATGTGGGTCAAAGGCAACAGGTCAAAAGGAAAACAGACTTTCCTTGGGATTCCATTATTGCTAAAGAGTAAACTACCAGAACCCAAAATTCACCTCCTGATCTGCTTATAGGGCCTAAGATGCAGGCAAGACAACGCTTGGCGTTTGCCTTGTTTAATGATATATTATTGAATGTGTTAAAATAGGAATTTAATTTGCATGAATTATAATAAAGTAATAAATGAGTGATTTTTGTAAAAAACAAACATCAAAGCAACATTTCTTTGCATGTGCATTGCTGTCCATGCAAAATTTCCCATCAATCAGACCTTCTGTGGCCAAGATATTGTGGGGGGAGGGGGGGGGGGGTCAAATTGACTCCGGAGCTCTATGATCAATGTATATGTATTTTTTTCAGGTAAAAAGTATACAAAAGGTAACATCCCAGAGGTCTTCCTGGAGCACATCAGCAGGGCCAAGAGAGACATGGACATGAATGCAGACGACATCCCAGCCCTTATGATACAAGAACTAGAAGAGGTATTGTCCCATATTCTTAAGGTTCCAAAGCACTTATTTGTAGGCACTTGGTAATTGAAAGAGGTAAACTGAATTTCACATAAAACAAATCTCAAAATTGTGAGTTTAAAATATCTCAAAGTTGTAATATTGTAATCTATAAGGAACTCAAGGTTAAGGGATTTACATGGAGAATGATCTTATGCTGATGAAAAATCATTGGTAATTTGTCATTGATAACAAAAAAAAAACAATTATATTCATGGCATAGAAATTGCAATTTTCCCACAAGTCATATATTACGTACAATGGCACTGTCGCCCAGACGACTGGCATGGAAAAGTGCACCCACATGCTATTTCATCCTATTTTCAAATTTGATTTTTCTATTTTGATTCAACATAGCAAATGTTAAGCTGCAGATAATTATGAAAAGGGTATAAATAAAAAAAAACAGTTTCCAGAACTTTGCATTGTGTATATTATCTGGGCTCAACATATTAGAATTATAGTTAATTTGTATGTTCTTTCCTTTTTATTTGAATTTCTGATATTACAGGATATCCAGTTATCCTCAACACCATCGGCTACTACCAGAATCTTCCTGACAAAGGACATCACAGCGATATCCAAAGTGGTCAGCCAACATACCCGACACGATGTGCATATATTGCATATTGTCCAGTCCCCAGTAGGAGATATTCAAGGTAACTATGCATGTTCCATGTCTTTTATTAAATATCTTATGAAGCTGACTGTTATTTCGGTATTCAAAGCAACATAACAAACGTTTTTGTGGTTGTGTAATAATGAGATAGCTGCAGTGTGTGTTAAAAAAATATAAATTATTAAGAAAGAATGTTACCGTATAACTTCCAGTGTGTTAGATTGGCTGCTCGATCTGAATGAAAATTCTTTCTTAAGAAATCCTCCTATGAAGCTCAACATTCATATAAATTTTTGTTTATATCACTTGGATTTTAAATATAATCTTGAGTTCTGGTAATGACAGAAATTAATTTCTGACAGAATCCAATGACATTTACAATGAATGTTCAAAACTTCAAAAAATAATGATTACTGAATGCTTTTGGGGGAAAAAAACATATAATAGCTGACTAATGCTGAACAAATGAAGATAAGATGCTTGCCATGTGATCTCAAACACATTACCTCCAAAGCAAGCTAATTATATTAATTAGACAACTGCGGAGTAATTGTGAAACAAATGCATTTCTAATGTCTGGGTTTTTATTCCTAAAGAAAAAGGTGCATTCAGAACTCAAAAAATCACATTGTATCTGTTTGAAAAGAAATTGTGCCTCATGTGAAAAATCACATGTATGTATATTCGTTTTACTTCTATAGGAAATTAAGGCTTATTCATACTGTTCTAAGTAGCCATATAAAATGTGCATATATATTTTATCAACAGATGTCAACCATAATGTCTGTATGCAGTATGGTATTGTCGAGTCTAGGAGGAGGGGTGCTGGCACTAGCCAACTCTACATGCCATCAAGATCAGACTTCTACAAATATGCAGTGGAGCATTTCACTTCTATTGATGAAGTGGTTCTTGACGTTGGAGACGGTAAGACATTTTATCTATATACAGATCCAATTAAATTATGATACAGTTTTAGAATAAATGGGTAGATTAAATATATAGAGATACCAATAAAGCAACATGAATACAAAAATAAAATAAAATGTAAGGAAAGGAAAGTTGTGAAATAACGTCCAAATTGTGTAAATTCAAATTGGCTTTTTTCAATTCAAGTATATTTACCTATTTTTCACTATCCATAAATTCTAGACGCATAATAACTGACATTAATAGCATCAAAGTTGCCCAGTGTTGCACAACAAAGATTTTAGTCACGAGATTTGGGGTCGTGCAAAATCATGGTCAATATCAATAAGCAACCCTGTGCCTTGTCGGAAATTTGTGTTAACCCTAACTTTACCGGAAAGGTCTCAGATGGCGCCCCCCCCCCCCCCCCAGACAAATTTTGTTGTCAAACCCATTGCATTTTCAGCAATAGCTAGCGCTTCATGATTTTTTTTTCAAGTGTTATAAATCTTATGACACTGAGGTGTTGAAAATCAGACCTTTCATGATAAAAGGTCGAGCCGATTTTTTTTTTTTTTTTTTTTTTTTTTTTCTTCCAGTTTTCCAGTAGAATGCAAAAAAAAAAAATGTTCATAAAACATTGAAATACATAAGAATTGAAAAATATGCAAAAAAAAGGCATATAAAAACTGTTTGAGAAGAAATGAACTGTGTAAAAGCTTAAAGACTTGAGATGACATTGTGAGCATATAATTTAAAAAAAATCCAAGTCAAGAGAGATATAGAGAGCTTTATATCTTCTCAAAAACTCTGAAACCAAAAACAATTTGGAATGAAACATTTTAGATAGGTTACAAACAGAGATTTTTTATATATATTCTCACCAGGAGAGAAATTAAAACGGTGGTTATTAGAACCGATCGTTAGATATATTGTTTTTAAACAATGGCTCACATATTCACTATTTAAAAATACTTTCCATAGATATTACAATTTGAGACATTCAGATTGGTCTATTTAAACTATAACTCATATGTGTATACCATTTTCGAGAAATAAAATCAGATTTTAAAAATTCTAACAAGAAAATTGAAACGTCAGTGCCAAATTTGGTTACTTAAGGGGTAGGCTCTGAGGCCCCCCCCCCCCCCCCCCCCTCCAGTCTTACAAATTTCAAAATAGCCCCATTCAGTAAGGGTTTATGCTTTTTTTTTTTTTTTTTTTTTTTATTGATAATGTAAAAGTATTATTTTAGTAAGACAACCAAAAATTTAAAAAAGGGGGTTTATCATTTAAGTAGAAATGTATTGATAAAGAGATGTTGAGCAAATTTAACTCGAAAACCAGCTTTGAAAATCAAAGACAGACTGAACTTTACTAAAGCATTCCATATTGAACTTACCAAAGTAAAATACAAAAATGAACAATATGTAATGCATTTGGTATGGAATTAGGTGCTCGTTTGCTGTGGTTAAAGCCCTTTACCTAGTGTTGCGTCTAATAACTTGGTTCTTCACAAGCTTCACCAGACAAACAAAATTAAATATTCTTTTCTCTATTATATTTTCAGGACTGCTGGCAAGGGTTGCAGCAGAATGTGGACGAAATGGGAGGATGGTAGAGGAGACAACACTGTCCAGCACAGAAATAGAGGCCATGATGGGTGCTGCAGACTCGGAGGAGATTCTAGATGCAGATCTAGTATTAAGCATGGACCAGACGTGTTCTATACCTTAGTGCATTTTGTTTCTCTCATTTCCTCACCTCGATCACTACCTCATTTAGTTCTGAAAAATCTTGTTAAGATATGTGACAAACTAACGTTTTTATGTAAATATTTTTATACAGATATGGCTGGTAGGGTGTTTATATATCATTCTTTTGGCCGCTGGAGTTGTATTTTCATGAGGGAAAATAAAACTCCTTTAGGTAGGCTAAAGAATATGTATTACATACATAACAGGAAATATCTATTATAATATTAGATAACCTTGATTAAGACCAAGTCATGGTTTTTACATGAAAGTCTGAACACGAACAGTTTAATAGAGTCTGATCTACAGTAGATATCCATTGTCTTCGCCTTTCTTCTCTGTGCTTAGCTGTTATTAACGAATATTGTTGATACATGAATACATTGTCTTAGCTCAAGCGCGTATGCTCCTACTGTTATCGTTGACCAGCTGGTCAATATAACCATCCAGATGACCGGGCGTGAACTGTTAACAATAAATTGCAGTCCCCATATCACTTGACATGCTGTGGACCAATCACACCTTAGCAACTCTCTGAGCTATCTAATACAAGTATTTAAGTCTATGTGTAGATGTGTTTTTAGTTTAGTAGATAGGTGGCTGGACTACCGATCATTAGGTACATGTATGTGGTTCAAATCTCGGCCACTTCACTAAGGTCTAGCTTTGGCAAGACCTTAACATACATTTACTACACTCAAACTATGTTGTACCAAAATATGTAGCCTAGTTAAGGTCAGGTAACATACATGCAGGAGCACCTTGCTATATAGATGAGCGCTATACTAGAGTGCAATATTATTATTATTATCTTTTATTAGAGCATATTTTTGTCTTGCCAAGTGAACTTGATTACTTTGAAGGTAATTTCAAAGGCACAGGGTTGGTGAACGTGACTCGTCACCTTATTTATTTTTCTAAAGCATCAACACAAAAACCCACATATTATTATTTTATCAAGGATAAAAACTCGGGTCACAACTATTGGGCCCTTGATTTTGTTACCATCTTGTCAAAATGAAACACTCGATCTAACTCATTTCCAAGCATCAGAAGACGGTTGTTGATATCAATGATGTAGTTGGAAGATCATATACTTCAAAGTTATAATCAAGGAATTATCAGAGCTGGAGTCCAAACTGAGGATAATTTATGCAAACATCTGGCAGATTCCAAAGGATAGTCAATAGAATTATTAAACTGCCTTGGTTCTTTGATATTTGATGCGCGATGCCACCAAAGTAAAAGAAAACATTTTAGAGAGGATGTGAACTTTGTGGGTTTTTGTTTGCACAGTTGATTTATTATATCAATAAACATAGAAAACAAATAGGCAATTGTTTAGTAATTATGTACGATGCCACTCTGAAAATCCCATTCCTCAACAAGCAAGATTTCTTGAGATATTGCCTTAAGAGTGTAATAAATATGTACTGCTTCAAGTACAATATTGATCCCTTGCTGATTGCTTTTCTGATTTTCATATTTTATATGGTACTATCAAGAAAATATTTCTATTAAATTAAATCAACCAGAGTAAAGTCCACATGTGTCCACTCATGGAATTAGCAACTTTAAATCTTGTATTTTTGGACGTGTATCTGTTTGCTTACACCTGGTTATACCATTCATGAGCACTTTCTGTGTAACCAATTATCATTATATTGAATACCTTTAATTGCATATGTGCATCCTCTGTAGCAATACTGGCTGCGGGTGTTTCATCGTTAGTTCTTTTGAATCAATGTGCATGTATTCGGAGAGCGCATATATATTTGTCGTGGTTGTTGTGGCATTGAGCCTACTTCAGAGGAAATTGTTAAGCTTTTACTCCAGCTGTAATTACTCCTTGTTATTATATTAAAGTTTCACATCACTTTAAGAGGGTCAATTTGTAGGATCACTGTAAGTTTATACGTATGTTTATATGTATAAGTTTATACATGGCACGCACCCTCCAAATCCATGTATAAACTTATACGTTTTGGATGGTCAGTACGATGTATAAATTTATACGTTTTGGATGGTCTGTACGATGTATAAATTTAAAAGTTTTGGATGGTCTGTACGATGTATAAATTTATACGTTTTGGATGGTCTGTACGATGTATAAATTTATACGTTTTGGATGGTCTGTACGATGTATAAATTTATACGTTTTGGATGGTCAGTACGATGTATAAACTTATACGTTTTGGATGGTCTGTACGATGTATAAATTTATACGTTTTGGATGGTCTGTACGATGTATAAATTTATACGTTTTTGGATGGTCTGTACGATGTATAAACTTATACGTTTTTAAAGGGTCCATGTCATGTATAAAGTTATACGTCAGAACAAACAGCATGATATACATTTGTATATTTTGCAAGTTGTGTTATTTATAAAAGTGATTGACAACCTATTTTGTGTAAATAATTATTTATTTGTTATCAGTGCATTTATTTGTATTGCCAAATAAAGAAACATGGATTACATTTCAACTGCAAAAAGCATCATTAATTAATTATTTAAGTGTATTGTGTTAATGTTTGTATAAATGCGATGTCTTTCTACTACTGCATGAGAAAGAGAGAATTTACTTTTAGTGATTTCATAAATACTTTAATGAGGAAAGCGAAGGAGTGAAAATGAGAAAGTTAAATATACAGCGAAAATGTCATATAAAGTGTGATGGAGGTGATAGTTGGCTATACCATGAGAAAAGCAAAGCAGTGGAGGCTATAAGCCCTATAAATGAGAGAGTTCTCAAATTATAAGGATTTGGCATGTAATTTGATTTGAATCTGGATTACCCAAGTCCAGATTGGAATAAATTATTACTCACTGTGAGTAGTCATCTGGCCCTTGAATTTCTACCTTATGCTCAGGAGGATAGCCCCTACAGTCTAAGACCATTTTTGATCCGATTTGAATTGTTCAAGCCATCCGTAGAGCAGCCCTTCCTAAGGCATTCCGATCGAGTAACGTTTTTCAAAAATTCAATATGCTAATTAGTACAATTAATTGGGGAATGCCCCTACGCAGCGTCAATTTTCCTTGGCCAGTGAGTAGTCATCTGGCACTTAAATTTCTACCTTATGCTCATGAGGATAGCCCCCACAGTCTAAGACAGCTTTTGGCCCGACCTGAATTGTTTAAGCCATCCCTAGCACCGCCATTCCTAAGGACATTCCGATCAAGTAACGTTTTTTTCAAAAACTCAATTATTCTGATTTGTACAATTAGGGAATGCCCCTACGCGGTGTCAGTTTCCTGGTCAGTGAGTAATCATCTGGCCCTGGAATTTCTAACTTATGCTCGGGAGGATAATCCCCAAAGGCTTAGACAACTTTTGGCCCGATCTGAATTGTTCAAGCCATCCGTAGAGCAGCCCTTCCTCAGGCATTCCGATCGAGTTACGTTTTTCATAAACTCAATATGCTGATTAGTACAATTAATTGGGGAATGCCCCTACGCGATGTCAAGTTTCCTTGGCCATTGAGTAGTGATCTGGCCCTGAAATTTCTACCTAATGATCGGGAGTCCCCAAAGTCTAAGACATTTTTTGGCCCGATCTGAATCGTTGAAGTCATCCGTAGAGCAGCCCTTCCTAAGGCATTCTGATCGAGTTTCGTTTTTCAAAATATCAATTATTCTGTTTATTACAGTTAATTAGGGAATGCCCCTACACGGTTTCAAATTTCCTTGGCCATTGAGTAGTCATCTGGCCATGAAAGTTCTACTTAATGCTCGGTAGGATATCCTCCACAGTCTAAGACAACTCTTGGCCCGATCTGAATTGTTCAAGCCATCCGTAGAGCAGCCCTTCCTAAGGCATTCTGATCGAGTTTCGTTTTTCAAAATATCTGTTTATTACATTTAATCAGGGAATGCCCCTTCGCGGCGTCAGTTTCCTGACCAGTGAGTCGTCATCTGGCCATGAAAGTTCTACTTAATGCTCGGGAGGATAGCCTCCACAGTCTAAGACAACTTTTGGCCCGATCTGAAATGTTCAAGCCATCCGTAGAGCAGCCCTTCCTAAGGTATTCTCATCGAGTAACTTTTTTTCAAAAGATCAATTATTCTGATAAGAAAAATTAATAATTAGGGAATGCCCCTACGCGGCGTCAGTTTCCTGGCCATTGAGTAGTCATAGGGCCCTGAAATTTCTACCTTATGCTCGGGAGGATAGTCCCCACAGTCTAAGACAACTCTTGGCCCGATCTGAAGTTCAAGCCATCCGTAGAGCAGCCCTTCCTAAGGCATTCCGATCGAGTAACGTTTTTCAAAAATTCAATATGCTAATTAGTACAATTAATTGGGGAATGCCCCTACGCGGCGTCAATTTTCCTTGGCAAGTGAGTAGTCATCTGGCACTTAAATTTCTACCTTATGCTCAGGAGGATAGCCCCCACAGTCTAAGACAACTTTCGGCCCTATTTGAATTGTTCAAGCCATCCGCAGTACCGCCCTTCCTTAGGACATTCCGATCGAGTAACTTTTTTTCAAAGTACAAAATATTCTGTTTAGTACAATTAATAATTAGGGAATGCTCCTACGCGGCGTCAGTTTCCTGGCCATTGAGTAGTCATCTGGCCCTGAAATTTCTACCTTATGATCGGGAGGATAGTCCCCAAAGTCTAAGACAGTCATCTGGCACTTAAATTTCTACCTTATGCTCAGGAGGATAGCCCCCACAGTCTAAGACAACTTTCGGCCCTATTTGAATTGTTCAAGCCATCCGCAGTACCGCCCTTCCTTAGGACATTCCGATCGAGTAACTTTTTTTCAAAGTACAAAATATTCTGTTTAGTACAATTAATAATTAGGGAATGCTCCTACGCGGCGTCAGTTTCCTGGCCATTGAGTAGTCATCTGGCCCTGAAATTTCTACCTTATGATCGGGAGGATAGTCCCCAAAGTCTAAGACATTTTTTTGGCCCGATCTGAATCGTTGAAGTCATCCGTAGAGCAGCCCTTCCTAAGGCATTCTGATCGAGTTTCGTTTTTCAAAATATCAATTATTCTGTTTATTACAGTTAATTAAGAAATGCTCCTACGCGGCGTCAGTTTCCTGGCCATTGAGTAGTCATCTGGCCCTGAAATTTCTACCTTATGATCGGGAGGATAGTCCCCAAAGTCTAAGACATTTTTTTGGCCCGATCTGAATCGTTGAAGTCATCCGTAGAGCAGCCCTTCCTAAGGCATTCTGATCGAGTTTCATTTTTCAAAATATCAATTATTCTGTTTATTACAGTTAATTAGGGAATGCCCCTACGCGGTTTCAATTTTCCTTGGCCATTGAGTAGTCATCTGGCCCTGAAAATTCTACCTTATGCTCGGGAGGATAGTCCCCAAAGTCTAAGACAACTTTTGGCATGATCTGAATTGTTCAAGCCATCCGTAGAGCAGCCCTTCCTAAGGCATTCTGATCGAGTTTCGTTTTTCAAAATATATGTTTATTACAGTTAATCAGGGAATGCCCCTTCGCGGCGTCAGTTTCCTGACCAGTGAGTCGTCATCTGGCCATGAAATTTCTACTTAATGCTCGGGAGGATAGCCTCCACAGTCTAAGACAACTTTTGGCCCGATCTGAAATGTTCAAGCCATCCGTAGAGCAGCCCTTCCTAAGGTATTTTCATTGAGTAACTTTTTTTCAAAAGATCAATTATTCTGATAAGAAAAATTAATAATTAGGGAATGCCCCTACGCGGCGTCAGTTTCCTGGCCATTGAGTAGTCATCTGGCCCTGAAATTTCTACTTAATGCTCGGGAGGATAGCCTCCACAGTCTAAGACAATTTTTGGCCCGATCTGAAATGTTCAAGCCATCCGTAGAGCAGCCCTTCCTAAGGTATTCTCATCGAGTAACTTTTTTTCAAAAACTCAATTATTCTGATTAGTACAATTAATAATTAGGGAATGCCCCTACGCGGCGTCAGTTTCCTGGCCATTGAGTAGTCATCTGGCCCTGAAATTTCTACCTCATGCTCGGGAGGATAATCCCCAAAGTCTAAGACAACTCTTGGCCCGATCTGAAGTTCAAGCCATCCGTGGAAAAACCCTTCCTAAGGCATTCCGATCGAGTAACGTTTTTCAAAAATTCAATATGCTAATTAGTACAATTAATTGGGGAATGCCCCTACGCGGCGTCAATTTTCCTTAGCAAGTGAGTAGTCATCTGGCACTTAAATTTCTACCTTATGCTCAGGAGGATAGCCCCCACAGTCTAAGACAACTTTCGGCCCTATTTGAATTGTTCAAGCCATCCGCAGCACCGCCCTTCCTTAGGACATTCCGATCGAGTAACTTTTTTTCAAAATACAAAATATTCTGATTAGTACAATTAATAATTAGGGAATGCTCCTACGCGGCGTCAGTTTCCTGGCCATTGAGTAGTCATCTGGCCCTGAAATTTCTACCTTATGATCGGGAGGATAATCCCCAAAGTCTAAGACATTTTTTGGCCTGATCTGAATCGTTGAAGTCATCCGTAGAGCAGCCCTTCCTAAGGCATTCCGATCGAGTAACGTTTTTTCAAAAGACAATATGCGAATTAGTACAATTAATTGGGGAATGCCCCTACGCGGCGTCAATTTTCCTTGGAAAGTGAGTAGTCATCTGGCACTTAAATTTCTACCTTATGCTCAGGAGGATAATCCCCAAAGTCTAAGACAACTCTTGGCCCGATCTGAAGTTCAAGCCATCCGTAGAGCAGCCCTTCCTAAGGCATTCTGATCGAGTTTCGTTTTTCAAAATATCAATTATTCTGTTTATTACAGTTAATTAAGAAATGCCCCTTCGCGGCGTCAGTTTCCTGACGAGTGAGTAGTTATCTTGCCCTGAAATTTCTACCTCATGCTCGGGAGGATAATCCCCAAAGTCTAAGACAACTCTTGGCCCGATCTGAAGTTCAAGCCATCCGTAGAGCAGCCCTTCCTAAGGCATTCCGATCGAGTAACGTTTTTCAAAAATTCAATATGCTAATTAGTACAATTAATTGGGGAATGCCCCTACGCGGCGTCAATTTTCCTTGGCAAGTGAGTAGTCATCTGGCACTTAAATTTCTACCTCATGCTCAGGAGGATAGCCCCCACAGTCTAAGACAACTTTCGGCCATATTTAAAATTTTCAAGCCATCCGCAGCACCGCCCTTCCTTAGGACATTCCGATCGAGTAACTTTTTTCAAAAGATCAATTATTCTGATTAGTACAATTAATAATTAGGGAATGCTCCTACGCGGCGTCAGTTTCCTGGCCATTGAGTAGTCATCTGGCCCTGAAATTTCTACTTAATGCTCGGGAGGATAGCCTCCACAGTCTTAGACAACTTTTGGCCCGATCTGAAATGTTCAAGCCATCCGTAGAGCAGCCCTTTCTAAGGTATTCTCATCGAGTTTCGTTTTTCTAAATATCCATTATTCTGTTTATTACAGTTAAATAAGGAATGCCCCTTCGCGGCGTCAGTTTCCTGACCAGTGAGTCGTCATCTAGCCCTGAAATTTCTACTTAATGCTCGGGAGGATAGCCCCCACAGTCTAAGACAACTTTTGGCCCGATCCTAATTGTTTATGCCATCCCTAGCACCGCCATTCCTAAGGACATTCCGATCAAGTAACGTTTTTTCAAAAACTCAATTATTCTGATTAGTACAATTAGGGAATGCCCCTACGCGGTGTCAGTTCCCTGGTCAGTGAGTAGTCATCTGGCCCTTGAATTTCTACCTTATGCTCAGGAGGATAGCCCCTACAGTCTAAGACCACTTTTGACCCGATTTGAATTGTTCAAGCCATCCACAGCGCCGCCCTTCCTAAGGACATTCCGATCGAGTAACTTTTTTTCAAAAGATCAATTATTCTGATTAGAAAAATTAATAATTAGGGAATGCCCCTACGCGGCGTCAGTTTCCTGGCCATTGAGTAGTCATCTTGCCTTGAAATTTCTACCTCATGCTCGGGAGGATAATCCCCAAAGTCTAAGACAACTCTTGGCCCGATCTGAATTGTTCAAGCCATCCGTAGAGCAGCCCTTCCTAAGGCATTCCGATCGAGTAACGTTTTTCAAAAACTCAATATGCTAATTAGTACAATTAATTGGGGAATGCCCCTACGCAGCGTCAATTTTCCTTGGCCAGTGAGTAGTCATCTGGCACTTAAATTTCTACCTTATGCTCATGAGGATAGCCCCCACAGTCTAAGACAGCTTTTGGCCCGATCTGAATTGTTCAAGCCATCCACAGCGCCGCCCTTCCTTAGGACATTCCGATCGAGTAACTTTTTTTTAAAAGACAAAATATTCTGATTAGTACAATTAATAATTAGGAAATGCCCCTACGCGGCGTCAGTTTCCTGGCCATTGAGTAGTCATCTGGCCCTGAAATTTCTACCTTATGCTCGGGAGGATAGTCCCCAAAGTCTAAGACAACTCTTTGCCCGATCTGAAATGTTCAAGCCATCCGTAGAGCAGCCCTTCCTAAGGCATTCTGATCGAGTTTCGTTTTTCTAAATATCAATTATTCTGTTTATTACAGTTAAAGAAGGAATGCCCCTTCGCGGCGTCAGTTTCCTGACCAGTGAGTCGTCATCTGGCCCTGAATTTTCTACTTAATGCTCGGGAGGATAGCCCCCACAGTCTAAGACAACTTTTGGCCCGATCTGAATTGTTTAAGCCATCCCTAGCACCGCCATTCCTAAGGACATTCCGATCAAGTAACGTTTTTTCAAAAACTCAATTATTCTGATTTGTACAATTAGGGAATGCCCCTACGCGGTGTCAGTTTCCTGGTCAGTGAGTAATCATCTGGCCCTTGAATTTCTACGTTATGCTCGGGAAGATAATCCCCAAAGGCTTAGACAACTTTTGGCCCGATCTGAATTGTTCAAGCCATCCGTAGAGCAGCCCTTCCTCAGGCATTCCGATCGAGTTACGTTTTTCATAAACTCAATATGCTGATTAGTACAATTAATTGGGGAATGCCCCTACGCGGTGTCAAGTTTCCTTGGCCATTGAGTAGTCATCTGGCCCTGAAATTTCTACCTTATGATCGGGAGTCCCCAAAGTCTAAGACATTTTTTGGCCCGATCTGAATCGTTGAAGTCATCCGTAGAGCAGCCCTTCCCAAGGCATTCTGATCGAGTTTCGTTTTTCAAAATATCAATTATTCTGTTTATTACAGTTAATTAGGGAATGCCCCTACACGGTTTCAATTTTCCTTGGCCATTGAGTAGTCATCTGGCCCTGAAAATTCTACGTTATGCTCGGGTGGATAGTCCCCAAAGTCTAAGACAACTCTTGGCCCGATCTGAATTGTTCAAGCCATCCGTAGAGCAGCCCTTCCTAAGGCATTCTGATCGAGTTTCGTTTTTCAAAATATCTGTTTATTACATTTAATCAGGGAATGCCCCTACGCGGGGTCAGTTTCCTGGCCATTGAGTAGTCATCTGGCCCTGGAATGTCTACTTAATGCTCGGGAGGATAGCCCCAACAGTCTAAGACAACTTTTGGCCCGATCTGAATTGTTCAAGCCATCCCTAGCACCGCCCTTCGAAAGGCATTCCGATCGAGTTTCGTTTTTCAAAATATCAATTATTCTGATTAGTACAATTAATAATTAGGGAATGCCCCTACGCTTCGTTAGTTTCCTGGCCATTGAGTAGTCATCTGGCCCTGAAATTTCTACCTTATGCTCGGGAGGATAGTCCCCAAAGTCTAAGACAACTTTTAGCACGATCTGAATTGTTCAAGTCATCCGTAGAGCAGCCCTTCCTAAGGAATTCTGATCGAGTTTCGTTTTTCAAAATATAAATTATTCTGTTTATTACAGTTAATTAAGGAATGCCCATTCGCGGCGTCAGTTTCCTGACCAGTGAGTCGTCTTCTGGCCCTGAAATTTCTACTTAATGCTCGGGAGGATAGCCCCCACAGTCTAAGACAACTTTTGGCCCGATCTGAATTGTTCAAGCCATCCCTAGCACCGCCCTTTCAAAGGCATTCCGATCGAGTTTCGTTTTTCGAAATATCAATTATTCTGATTAGTACAATTAATAATTAGGGAATGCCCCTAAGCGTCGTTAGTTTCCTGGCCATTGAGTAGTCATCTGGCCCTTAAATTTCTACCTTATGCTCGGGAGGATAGTCCCCAAAGTCTAAGACAACTTTTGGCCCGATCTGAATTGTTCGAGCCATCCGTAGAGCAGCCCTTCCAAAGGCATTCTGATCGAGTTTCGTTTTTTCAAAAACTCAATTATTCTGATTAGTACAATTAATAATTAGGGAATGCCCCTACGCGTCGTTAGTTTCCTGGCCATTGAGTAGTCATCTGGCCCTGAAATTTCTACCTTATGCTCGGGAGGATAGTCCCCAAAGTCTAAGACAACTTTTGGCACGATCTGAATTGTTCAAGTCATCCGTAGAGCAGCCCTTCCTAAGGCATTCTGATGGAGTTTCGTTTTTCTAAATATCCATTATTCTGTTTATTACAGTTAAATAAGGAATGCCCCTTCGCGGCGTCAGTTTCCTGACCAGTGAGTCGTCATCTAGCCCTGAAATTTCTACTTAATGCTCGGGAGGATAGCCCCCACAGTCTAAGACAACTTTTGGCCCGATCCTAATTGTTTATGCCATCCCTAGCACCGCCATTCCTAAGGACATTCCGATCAAGTAACGTTTTTTCAAAAACTCAATTATTCTGATTAGTACAATTAGGGAATGCCCCTACGCGGTGTCAGTTCCCTGGTCAGTGAGTAGTCATCTGGCCCTTGAATTTCTACCTTATGCTCAGGAGGATAGCCCCTACAGTCTAAGACCACTTTTGACCCGATTTGAATTGTTCAAGCCATCCACAGCGCCGCCCTTCCTAAGGACATTCCGATCGAGTAACTTTTTTTCAAAAGATCAATTATTCTGATTAGAAAAATTAATAATTAGGGAATGCCCCTACGCGGCGTCAGTTTCCTGGCCATTGAGTAGTCATCTTGCCTTGAAATTTCTACCTCATGCTCGGGAGGATAATCCCCAAAGTCTAAGACAACTCTTGGCCCGATCTGAATTGTTCAAGCCATCCGTAGAGCAGCCCTTCCTAAGGCATTCCGATCGAGTAACGTTTTTCAAAAACTCAATATGCTAATTAGTACAATTAATTGGGGAATGCCCCTACGCAGCGTCAATTTTCCTTGGCCAGTGAGTAGTCATCTGGCACTTAAATTTCTACCTTATGCTCATGAGGATAGCCCCCACAGTCTAAGACAGCTTTTGGCCCGATCTGAATTGTTCAAGCCATCCACAGCGCCGCCCTTCCTTAGGACATTCCGATCGAGTAACTTTTTTTTAAAAGACAAAATATTCTGAATAGTACAATTAATAATTAGGAAATGCCCCTACGCGGCGTCAGTTTCCTGGCCATTGAGTAGTCATCTGGCCCTGAAATTTCTACCTTATGCTCGGGAGGATAGTCCCCAAAGTCTAAGACAACTCTTTGCCCGATCTGAAATGTTCAAGCCATCCGTAGAGCAGCCCTTCCTAAGGCATTCTGATCGAGTTTCGTTTTTCTAAATATCAATTATTCTGTTTATTACAGTTAAAGAAGGAATGCCCCTTCGCGGCGTCAGTTTCCTGACCAGTGAGTCGTCATCTGGCCCTGAATTTTCTACTTAATGCTCGGGAGGATAGCCCCCACAGTCTAAGACAACTTTTGGCCCGATCTGAATTGTTTAAGCCATCCCTAGCACCGCCATTCCTAAGGACATTCCGATCAAGTAACGTTTTTTCAAAAACTCAATTATTCTGATTTGTACAATTAGGGAATGCCCCTACGCGGTGTCAGTTTCCTGGTCAGTGAGTAATCATCTGGCCCTTGAATTTCTACGTTATGCTCGGGAAGATAATCCCCAAAGGCTTAGACAACTTTTGGCCCGATCTGAATTGTTCAAGCCATCCGTAGAGCAGCCCTTCCTCAGGCATTCCGATCGAGTTACGTTTTTCATAAACTCAATATGCTGATTAGTACAATTAATTGGGGAATGCCCCTACGCGGTGTCAGTTTCCTTGGCCATTGAGTAGTCATCTGGCCCTGAAATTTCTACCTTATGATCGGGAGTCCCCAAAGTCTAAGACATTTTTGGCCCGATCTGAATCGTTCAAGTCATCCGTAGAGCAGCCCTTCCTAAGGCATTCTGATCGAGTTTCGTTTTTCAAAATATCAATTATTCTGTTTATTACAGTTAATTAGGGAATGCCCCTACACGGTTTCAATTTTCCTGGCCATTGAGTAGTCATCTGGCCCTGAAAATTCTACGTTATGCTCGGGAGGATAGTCCCCAAAGTCTAAGACAACTCTTGGCCCGATCTGAATTGTTCAAGCCATCCGTAGAGCAGCCCTTCCTAAGGCATTCTGATCGAGTTTCGTTTTTCAAAATATCTGTTTATTACATTTAATCAGGGAATGCCCCTACGCGGGGTCAGTTTCCTGGCCATTGAGTAGTCATCTGGCCCTTAAATTTCTACCTTATGCTCGGGAGGATAGTCCCCAAAGTCTAAGACAACTTTTGGCACGATCTGAATTGTTCAAGCCATCCGTAGAGCAGCCCTTCCAAAGGCATTCTGATCGAGTTTCGTTTTTCAAAATATCAATTATTCTGATAAGTAAAATTAATAATTAGGGAACGCCCCTACACGGCGTCAGTTTCCTGACCAGTGAGTCGTCATCTTGCCCTGGAATGTCTACTTAATGCTCGGGAGGATAGCCCCAACAGTCTAAGACAACTTTTGGCCCGATCTGAATTGTTCAAGCCATCCCTAGCACCGCCCTTCGAAAGGCATTCCGATCGAGTTTCGTTTTTCAAAATATCAATTATTCTGATTAGTACAATTAATAATTAGGGAATGCCCCTACGCGTCGTTAGTTTCCTGGCCATTGAGTAGTCATCTGGCCCTGAAATTTCTACCTTATGCTCGGGAGGATAGTCCCCAAAGTCTAAGACAACTTTTGGCACGATCTGAATTGTTCAAGCCATCCGTAGAGCAGCCCTTCCTAAGGAATTCTGATCGAGTTTCGTTTTTCAAAATATAAATTATTCTGTTTATTACAGTTAATTAAGGAATGCCCATTCGCGGCGTCAGTTTCCTGACCAGTGAGTCGTCTTCTGGCCCTGAAATTTCTACTTAATGCTCGGGAGGATAGCCCCCACAGTCTAAGACAACTTTTGGCCCGATCTGAATTGTTCAAGCCATCCCTAGCACCGCCCTTTCAAAGGCATTCCGATCGAGTTTCGTTTTTCAAAATATCAATTATTCTGATTAGTACAATTAATAATTAGGGAATGCCCCTAAGCGTCGTTAGTTTCCTGGCCATTGAGTAGTCATCTGGCCCTTAAATTTCTACCTTATGCTCGGGAGGATAGTCCCCAAAGTCTAAGACAACTTTTGGCCCGATCTGAATTGTTCAAGCCATCCGTAGAGCAGCCCTTCCAAAGGCATTCTGATCGAGTTTCGTTTTTTCAAAAACTCAATTATTCTGATTAGTACAATTAATAATTAGGGAATGCCCCTACGCGTCGTTAGTTTCCTGGCCATTGAGTAGTCATCTGGCCCTGAAATTTCTACCTTATGCTCGGGAGGATAGTCCCCAAAGTCTAAGACAACTTTTGGCACGATCTGAATTGTTCAAGCCATCCGTAGAGCAGCCCTTCCTAAGGAATTCTGATCGAGTTTCGTTTTTCAAAATATAAATTATTCTGTTTATTACAGTTAATTAAGGAATGCCCATTCGCGGCGTCAGTTTCCTGACCAGTGAGTCGTCTTCTGGCCCTGAAATTTCTACTTAATGCTCGGGAGGATAGCCCCCACAGTCTAAGACAACTTTTGGCCCGATCTGAATTGTTCAAGCCATCCCTAGCACCGCCCTTCCAAAGGCATTCCGATCGAGTTTCGTTTTTCAAAATATCAATTATTCTGATTAGTACAATTAATAATTAGGGAATGCCCCTAAGCGTCGTTAGTTTCCTGGCCATTGAGTAGTCATCTGGCCCTTAAATTTCTACCTTATGCTCGGGAGGATAGTCCCCAAAGTCTAAGACAACTTTTTGGCCCGATCTGAATTGTTCAAGCCATCCGTAGAGCAGCCCTTCCAAAGGCATTCTGATCGAGTTTCGTTTTTCAAATATCAATTATTCTGATTAGTAAAATTAATAATTAGGGAACGCCCCTACACGGCGTCAGTTTCCTGACCAGTGAGTCGTCATCTGGCCCTGGAATGTCTACTTAATGCTCGGGAGGATAGCTCCCACAGTATAAGACAACTTTTGGCCGATCTGAATTATTCAAGCCATCCCTAGCACCAACCTTCCTTAGGACATTCTGATCGAGTAACGTTTTTTCAAAAACTCAATTATTCTGATTAGTACAATTAATAATTAGGGAATGCCCCTACGCGTCGTTAGTTTCCTGGCCATTGAGTAGTCATCTGGCCCTGAAATTTCTACCTTATGCTCGGGAGGATAGTCCCCAAAGTCTAAGACAACTTTTGGCACGATCTGAATTGTTCAAGCCATCCGTAGAGCAGCCCTTCGAAAGGCATTCAGATCGAGTTTTGTTTTTTCAAAAGATCAATCATTCTGATTAGTACAATTAATTAGGGAATGCCCCTACGCGGCGTCAGTTTCCTGGCCATTGAGTAGTCATCTGGCTGTGAAATTTCTACCTTATGCTCGGGAGGATAGTCCCCACAGTCTAAGACAACTCTTTGCCCGATCTGAATTGTTCAAGCCATCCGTAGAGCAGCCCTTCCAAAGGCATTCTGATCGAGTTTTGTTTTTCAAAATATCAATTATTCTGATTAGTAAAATTAATAATTAGGGTATGCCCCTACACGGCGTCAGTTTCCTGACCAGTGAGTCGTCATCTGGCCCTGGAATTTCTACTTAATGCTCGGGAGGATAGCTCCCACAGTATAAGACAACTTTTGGCCCGATCTGAATTATTCAAGCCATCCCTAGCACCAACCTTCCTTAGGACATTCTGATCGAGTAACGTTTTTTCAAAAACTCAATTATTCTGATTAGTACAATTAATAATTAGGGAATGCCCCTACGCGTCGTTAGTTTCCTGGCCATTGAGTAGTCATCTGGCCCTGAAATTTCTACCTTATGCTCGGGAGGATAGTCCCCAAAGTCTAAGACAACTTTTGGCACGATCTGAATTGTTCAAGCCATCCGTAGAGCAGCCCTTCCAAAGGCATTCTGATCGAGTTTCGTTTTTCAAAACATCAATTATTCTGATTAGTAAAATTAATAATTAGGGAACGCCCCTACACGGCGTCAGTTTCCTGACCAGTGAGTCGTCATCTGGCCCTGGAATTTCTACTTAATGCTCGGGAGGATAGCTCCCACAGTCTAAGACAACTTTTGGCCCGATCTGAATTATTCAAGCCATCCCTAGCACCAACCTTTCTTAGGACATTCTGATCGAGTAACGTTTTTTCAAAAACTCAATTATTCTGATTAGTACAATTAATAATTAGGGAATGCCCCTACGCGTCGTTAGTTTCCTGGCCATTGAGTAGTCATCTGGCCCTGAAATTTCTACCTTATGCTCGGGAGGATAGTCCCCAAAGTCTAAGACAACTTTTGGCCCGATCTGAATTGTTCAAGCCATCCGTAGAGCAGCCCTTCCTAAGGCATTCTGATCGAGTTTCGTTTTTCAATATATAAATTATTCTGTTTATTACAGTTATTTAAGGAATGCCCATTCGCGGCGTCAGTTTCCTGACCAGTGAGTCGTCTTCTGGCCCTGAAATTTCTACTTAATGCTCAGGAGGATAGCCCCCACAGTCTAAGACAACTTTTGGCCCGATCTGAATTGTTCAAGCCATCCCTAGCACCGCCCTTCCAAAGGCATTCCGATCGAGTTTCGTTTTTCAAAATATCAATTATTCTGATTAGTACAATTAATAATTAGGGAATGCCCCTACGCGTCGTTAGTTTCCTGGCCATTGAGTAGTCATCTGGCCCTGAAATTTCTACCTTATGCTCGGGAGGATAGTCCCCAAAGTCTAAGACAACTTTTGGCCCGATCTGAATTGTTCAAGCCATCCGTAGAGCAGCCCTTCCAAAGGCATTCTGATCGAGTTTCGTTTTTCAAATTATCAATTATTCTGATTAGTAAAATTAATAATTAGGGAATGCCCCTAAGCGGCGTTAGTTTCCTGACCAGTGAGTCGTCATCTGGCCCTGGAATTTCTACTTAATGCTCGGGAGGATAGCCCCCACAGTCTAAGACAACTTTTGGCCCGATCTGAATTGTTCAAGCCATCCCTAGCACAGCCCTTCGAAAGGCATTCCGATCGAGTTTCGTTTTTTCAAAAGATCAATTATTCTGATTAGTACAATTAATAATTAGGGAATGCCCTTACGCGGCGTCAGTTTCCTGGCCATTGAGTAGTCATCTGGCTGTGAAATTTCTACCTTATGCTCGGGAGGATAGTCCCCACAGTCTAAGACAACTCTTGGCCCGATCTGAATTGTTCAAGCCATCCGTAGAGCAGCCCTTCCAAAGGCATTCTGATCGAGTTTCGTTTTTCAAAATATCAATTATTCTGATTAGTAAAATTAATAATTAGGGAACGCCCCTACACGGCGTCAGTTTCCTGACCAGTGAGTCGTCATCTGGCCCTGGAATGTCTACTTAATGCTCGGGAGGATAGCTCCCACAGTCTAAGACAACTTTTGGCCCGATCTGAATTATTCAAGCCATCCCTAGCACCAACCTTCCTTAGGACATTCTGATCGAGTAACGTTTTTTCAAAAACTCAATTATTCTGATTAGTACAATTAATAATTAGGGAATGCCCCTACGCGTCGTTAGTTTCCTGGCCATTGAGTAGTCATCTGGCCCTGAAATTTCTACCTTATGCTCGGGAGGATAGTCCCCAAAGTCTAAGACAACTTTTGGCACGATCTGAATTGTTCAAGCCATCCGTAGAGCAGCCCTTCCTAAGGAATTCTGATCGAGTTTCGTTTTTCAAAATATAAATTATTCTGTTTATTACAGTTAATTAAGGAATGCCCATTCGCGGCGTCAGTTTCCTGACCAGTGAGTCGTCTTCTGGCCCTGAAATTTCTACTTAATGCTCGGGAGGATAGCCCCCAAGTCTAAGACAACTTTTGGCCCGATCTGAATTGTTCAAGCCATCCCTAGCACCGCCCTTCCAAAGGCATTCCGATCGAGTTTCGTTTTTCAAAATATCAATTATTCTGATTAGTACAATTAATAATTAGGGAATGCCCCTACGCGTCGTTAGTTTCCTGGCCATTGAGTAGTCATCTGGCCCTAAATTTCTACCTTATGCTCGGGAGGATAGTCCCCAAAGTCTAAGACAACTTTTGGCCCGATCTGAATTGTTCAAGCCATCCGTAGAGCAGCCCTTCCAAAGGCATTCTGATCGAGTTTCGTTTTTCAAATTATCAATTATTCTGATTAGTAAAATTAATAATTAGGGAACGCCCCTACGCGGCGTTAGTTTCCTGACCAGTGAGTCGTCATCTGGCCCTGGAATTTCTACTTAATGCTCGGGAGGATAGCCCCCACAGTCTAAGACAACTTTTGGCCCGATCTGAATTGTTCAAGCCATCCCTAGCACAGCCCTTCGAAAGGCATTCCGATCGAGTTTCGTTTTTTCAAAAGATCAATTATTCTGATTAGTACAATTAATAATTAGGGAATGCCCCTACGCGGCGTCAGTTTCCTGGCCATTGAGTAGTCATCTGGCCCTGAAATTTCTACCTTATGCTCGGGAGGATAGTCCCCACAGTCTAAGACAACTTTTGGCCCGATCTGAATTGTTCAAGCCATCCGTAGAGCAGCCCTTCCAAAGGCATTCTGATCGAGTTTCGTTTTTCAAAATATCAATTATTCTGATTAGTAAAATTAATAATTAGGGAATGCCCCTACGCGGCGTTAGTTTCCTGACCAGTGAGTCGTCATCTGGCCCTGGAATTTCTACTTAATGCTCGGGAGGATAGCCCCCACAGTCTAAGACAACTTTTGGCCCGATCTGAATTGTTCAAGCCATCCCTAGCACCAACCTTCGAAAGACATTCCGATCGAGTTTCGTTTTTCAAAATATCAATTATTCTGATTAGTACAATTAATAATTAGGGAATGCCCCTACGCGTCGTTAGTTTCCTGGCCATTGAGTAGTCATCTGGCCCTGAAATTTCTACCTTATGCTCGGGAGGATAGTCCCCAAAGTCTAAGACAACTTTTGGCCCGATCTGAATTGTTCAAGCCATCCGTAGAGCAGCCCTTCGAAAGGCATTCAGATCGAGTTTCGTTTTTTCAAAAGATCAATCATTCTGATTAGTACAATTAATTAGGGAATGCCCCTACGCGGCGTCAGTTTCCTGGCCATTGAGTAGTCATCTGGCTGTGAAATTTCTACCTTATGCTCGGGAGGATAGTCCCCACAGTCTAAGACAACTTTTGCCCGATCTGAATTGTTCAAGCCATCCGTAGAGCAGCCCTTCCAAAGGCATTCTGATCGAGTTTCGTTTTTCAAAATATCAATTATTCTGATTAGTAAATTAATAATTAGGGAATGCCCCTACACGGCGTCAGTTTCCTGACCAGTGAGTCGTCTTCTGGCCCTGGAATGTCTACTTAATGCTCGGGAGGATAGCTCCCACAGTATAAGACAACTTTTGGCCCGATCTGAATTATTCAAGCCATCCCTAGCACCAACCTTCCTTAGGACATTCTGATCGAGTATCGTTTTTTCAAAAACTCAATTATTCTGATTAGTACAATTAATAATTAGGGAATGCCCCTACGCGTCGTTAGTTTCCTGGCCATTGAGTAGTCATCTGGCCCTGAAATTTCTACCTTATGCTCGGGAGGATAGTCCCCAAAGTCTAAGACAACTTTTGGCACGATCTGAATTGTTCAAGCCATCCGTAGAGCAGCCCTTCCAAAGGCATTCTGATCGAGTTTCGTTTTTCAAAACATCAATTATTCTGATTAGTAAAATTAATAATTAGGGAATGCCCCTACGCGGCGTCAGTTTCCTGACCAGTGAGTCGTCATCTGGCCCTGGAATTTCTACTTAATGCTCGGGAGGATAGCCCCCACAGTCTAAGACAACTTTTGGCCCGATCTGAATTGTTCAAGCCATCCCTAGCACCAACCTTTCTTAGGACATTCTGATCGAGTAACGTTTTTTCAAAAACTCAATTATTCTGATTAGTACAATTAATAATTAGGGAATGCCCCTACGCGTCGTTAGTTTCCTGGCCATTGAGTAGTCATCTGGCCCTGAAATTTCTACCTTATGCTCGGGAGGATAGTCCCCAAAGTCTAAGACAACTTTTGGCCCGATCTGAATTGTTCAAGCCATCCGTAGAGCAGCCCTTCCTAAGGAATTCTGATCGAGTTTCGTTTTTCAAAATATCAATTATTCTGTTTATTACAGTTAATTAAGGAATGCCCCTTCGCGGCGTCAGTTTCCTGACCAGTGAGTCGTCATCTGGCCCTGAAATTTCTACTTAATGCTCGGGAGGATAGCCCCCACAGTCTAAGACAACTTTTGGCCCGATCTGAATTGTTCAAGCCATCCCTAGCACCGCCCTTCCAAAGGCATTCCGATCGAGTTTCGTTTTTCAAAATATCAATTATTCTGATTAGTACAATTAATAATTAGGGAATGCCCCTACGCGTCGTTAGTTTCCTGGCCATTGAGTAGTCATCTGGCCCTGAAATTTCTACCTTATGCTCGGGAGGATAGTCCCCAAAGTCTAAGACAACTTTTGGCCCGATCTGAATTGTTCAAGCCATCCGTAGAGCAGCCCTTCCAAAGGCATTCTGATCGAGTTTCGTTTTTCAAAATATCAATTATTCTGATTAGTAAAATTAATAATTAGGGAATGCCCCTACGCGGCGTCAGTTTCCTGACCAGTGAGTCGTCATCTGGCCCTGGAATTTCTACTTAATGCTCGGGAGGATAGCCCCCACAGTCTAAGACAACTTTTGGCCCGATCTGAATTGTTCAAGCCATCCCTAGCACAGCCCTTCGAAAGGCATTCCGATCGAGTTTCGTTTTTCAAAAGATCAATTATTCTGATTAGTACAATTAATAATTAGGGAATGCCCTACGCGGCGTCAGTTTCCTGGCCATTGAGTAGTCATCTGGCTGTGAAATTTCTACCTTATGCTCGGGAGGATAGTCCCCACAGTCTAAGACAACTTTTGGCCCGATCTGAATTGTTCAAGCCATCCGTAGAGCAGCCCTTCCAAAGGCATTCTGATCGAGTTTCGTTTTTCAAAATATCAATTATTCTGATTAGTAAAATTAATAATTAGGGAATGCCCCTACGCGGCGTCAGTTTCCTGACCAGTGAGTCGTCATCTGGCCCTGGAATTTCTACTTAATGCTCGGGAGGATAGCTCCCACAGTCTAAGACAACTTTTGGCCCGATCTGAATTATTCAAGCCATCCCTAGCACCAACCTTCCTTAGGACATTCTGATCGAGTAACGTTTTTTCAAAAACTCAATTATTCTGATTAGTACAATTAATAATTAGGGAATGCCCCTACGCGTCGTTAGTTTCCTGGCCATTGAGTAGTCATCTGGCCCTGAAATTTCTACCTTATGCTCGGGAGGATAGTCCCCAAAGTCTAAGACAACTTTTGGCACGATCTGAATTGTTCAAGCCATCCGTAGAGCAGCCCTTCCTAAGGCATTCTGATCGAGTTTCGTTTTTCAAAATATAAATTATTCTGTTTATTACAGTTAATTAAGGAATGCCCATTCGCGGCGTCAGTTTCCTGACCAGTGAGTCGTCATCTGGCCCTGAAATTTCTACTTAATGCTCGGGAGGATAGCCCCCACAGTCTAAGACAACTTTTGGCCCGATCTGAATTGTTCAAGCCATCCCTAGCACCGCCCTTCCAAAGGCATTCCGATCGAGTTTCGTTTTTCAAAATATCAATTATTCTGATTAGTACAATTAATAATTAGGGAATGCCCCTACGCGTCGTTAGTTTCCTGGCCATTGAGTAGTCATCTGGCCCTGAAATTTCTACCTTATGCTCGGGAGGATAGTCCCCAAAGTCTAAGACAACTTTTGGCCCGATCTGAATTGTTCAAGCCATCCGTAGAGCAGCCCTTCCAAAGGCATTCTGATCGAGTTTCGTTTTTCAAAATATCAATTATTCTGATTAGTAAATTAATAATTAGGGAATGCCCCTACGCGGCGTTAGTTTCCTGACCAGTGAGTCGTCATCTGGCCCTGGAATTTCTACTTAATGCTCGGGAGGATAGCCCCCACAGTCTAAGACAACTTTTGGCCCGATCTGAATTGTTCAAGCCATCCCTAGCACAGCCCTTCGAAAGGCATTCCGATCGAGTTTCGTTTTTTCAAAAGATCAATTATTCTGATTAGTACAATTAATAATTAGGGAATGCCCCTACGCGGCGTCAGTTTCCTGGCCATTGAGTAGTCATCTGGCCCTGAAATTTCTACCTTATGCTCGGGAGGATAGTCCCCACAGTCTAAGACAACTTTTGGCCCGATCTGAATTGTTCAAGCCATCCGTAGAGCAGCCCTTCCAAAGGCATTCTGATCGAGTTTCGTTTTTCAAAATATCAATTATTCTGATTAGTACAATTAATAATTAGGGAATGCCCCTACACGGCGTCAGTTTCCTGACCAGTGAGTCGTCATCTGGCCCTGGAATGTCTACTTAATGCTCGGGAGGATAGCCCCCACAGTCTAAGACAACTTTTGGCCCGATCTGAATTATTCAAGCCATCCCTAGCACCAACCTTCGAAAGGCATTCCGATCGAGTTTCGTTTTTCAAAATATCAATTATTCTGATTAGTACAATTAATAATTAGGGAATGCCCCTACGCGTCGTTAGTTTCCTGGCCATTGAGTAGTCATCTGGCCCTGAAATTTCTACCTTATGCTCGGGAGGATAGTCCCCAAAGTCTAAGACAACTTTTGGCACGATCTGAATTGTTCAAGCCATCCGTAGAGCAGCCCTTCGAAAGGCATTCTGATCGAGTTTCGTTTTTTCAAAAGATCAATTATTCTGATTAGTACAATTAATTAGGGAATGCCCCTACGCGGCGTCAGTTTCCTGGCCATTGAGTAGTCATCTGGCCCTGAAATTTCTACCTTATGCTCGGGAGGATAGTCCCCACAGTCTAAGACAACTTTTGCCCGATCTGAATTGTTCAAGCCATCCGTAGAGCAGCCCTTCCAAAGGCATTCTGATCGAGTTTCGTTTTTCAAAATATCAATTATTCTGATTAGTACAATTAATAATTAGGGAATGCCCCTACGCGGCGTCAGTTTCCTGACCAGTGAGTCGTCATCTGGCCCTGAAATTTCTACTTAATGCTCGGGAGGATAGCTCCCACAGTCTAAGACAACTTTTGGCCCGATCTGAATTGTTCAAGCCATCCCTAGCACCAACCTTCCTTAGGACATTCTGATCGAGTAACGTTTTTTCAAAAACTCAATTATTCTGATTAGTACAATTAATAATTAGGGAATGCCCCTACGCGGCGTCAGTTTCCTGGCCATTGAGTAGTCATCTGGCCCTGAAATTTCTACCTTATGCTCGGGAGGATAGTCCCCAAAGTCTAAGACAACTTTTGGCCCGATCTGAATTGTTCAAGCCATCCGTAGAGCAGCCCTTCCAAAGGCATTCTGATCGAGTTTCGTTTTTCAAAATATCAATTATTCTGATTAGTAAAATTAATAATTAGGGAATGCCCCTACGCGGCGTCAGTTTCCTGACCAGTGAGTCGTCATCTGGCCCTGGAATTTCTACTTAATGCTCGGGAGGATAGCCCCCACAGTCTAAGACAACTTTTGGCCCGATCTGAATTGTTCAAGCCATCCCTAGCACAGCCCTTCGAAAGGCATTCCGATCGAGTTTCGTTTTTTCAAAAGATCAATTATTCTGATTAGTACAATTAATAATTAGGGAATGCCCCTACGCGGCGTCAGTTTCCTGGCCATTGAGTAGTCATCTGGCCCTGAAATTTCTACCTTATGCTCGGGAGGATAGTCCCCACAGTCTAAGACAACTTTTGGCCCGATCTGAATTGTTCAAGCCATCCGTAGAGCAGCCCTTCCAAAGGCATTCTGATCGAGTTTCGTTTTTCAAAATATCAATTATTCTGATTAGTACAATTAATAATTAGGGAATGCCCCTACACGGCGTCAGTTTCCTGACCAGTGAGTCGTCATCTGGCCCTGGAATTTCTACTTAATGCTCGGGAGGATAGCTCCCACAGTCTAAGACAACTTTTGGCCCGATCTGAATTATTCAAGCCATCCCTAGCACCAACCTTCCTTAGGACATTCTGATCGAGTAACGTTTTTTCAAAAATCAATTATTCTGATTAGTACAATTAATAATTAGGGAATGCCCCTACGCGTCGTTAGTTTCCTGGCCATTGAGTAGTCATCTGGCCCTGAAATTTCTACCTTATGCTCGGGAGGATAGTCCCCAAAGTCTAAGACAACTTTTGGCACGATCTGAATTGTTCAAGCCATCCGTAGAGCAGCCCTTCCTAAGGAATTCTGATCGAGTTTCGTTTTTCAAAATATCAATTATTCTGTTTATTACAGTTAATTAAGGAATGCCCCTTCGCGGCGTCAGTTTCCTGACCAGTGAGTCGTCATCTGGCCCTGAAATTTCTACTTAATGCTCGGGAGGATAGCCCCCACAGTCTAAGACAACTTTTGGCCCGATCTGAATTGTTCAAGCCATCCCTAGCACCGCCCTTCCAAAGGCATTCCGATCGAGTTTCGTTTTTCAAAATATCAATTATTCTGATTAGTACAATTAATAATTAGGGAATGCCCCTACGCGTCGTTAGTTTCCTGGCCATTGAGTAGTCATCTGGCCCTGAAATTTCTACCTTATGCTCGGGAGGATAGTCCCCAAAGTCTAAGACAACTTTTGGCCCGATCTGAATTGTTCAAGCCATCCGTAGAGCAGCCCTTCCAAAGGCATTCTGATCGAGTTTCGTTTTTCAAAATATCAATTATTCTGATTAGTAAAATTAATAATTAGGGAATGCCCCTACGCGGCGTCAGTTTCCTGACCAGTGAGTCGTCATCTGGCCCTGGAATTTCTACTTAATGCTCGGGAGGATAGCCCCCACAGTCTAAGACAACTTTTGGCCCGATCTGAATTGTTCAAGCCATCCCTAGCACAGCCCTTCGAAAGGCATTCCGATCGAGTTTCGTTTTTTCAAAAGATCAATTATTCTGATTAGTACAATTAATAATTAGGGAATGCCCCTACGCGGCGTCAGTTTCCTGGCCATTGAGTAGTCATCTGGCTGTGAAATTTCTACCTTATGCTCGGGAGGATAGTCCCCACAGTCTAAGACAACTTTTGGCCCGATCTGAATTGTTCAAGCCATCCGTAGAGCAGCCCTTCCAAAGGCATTCTGATCGAGTTTCGTTTTTCAAAATATCAATTATTCTGATTAGTAAAATTAATAATTAGGGAACGCCCCTACACGGCGTCAGTTTCCTGACCAGTGAGTCGTCATCTGGCCCTGGAATGTCTACTTAATGCTCGGGAGGATAGCCCCCACAGTCTAAGACAACTTTTGGCCCGATCTGAATTATTCAAGCCATCCCTAGCACCAACCTTCGAAAGGCATTCCGATCGAGTTTCGTTTTTCAAAATATCAATTATTCTGATTAGTACAATTAATAATTAGGGAATGCCCCTACGCGTCGTTAGTTTCCTGGCCATTGAGTAGTCATCTGGCCCTAAATTTCTACCTTATGCTCGGGAGGATAGTCCCCAAAGTCTAAGACAACTTTTGGCCCGATCTGAATTGTTCAAGCCATCCGTAGAGCAGCCCTTCCTAAGGCATTCTGATCGAGTTTCGTTTTTCAAATATCAATTATTCTGATTAGTACAATTAATAATTAGGGAATGCCCCTACACGGCGTCAGTTTCCTGACCAGTGAGTCGTCATCTGGCCCTGAAATTTCTACCTTATGCTCGGGAGGATAGTCCCCAAAGTCTAAGACAACTTTTGGCCCGATCTGAATTGTTCAAGCCATCCGTAGAGCAGCCCTTCCAAAGGCATTCTGATCGAGTTTCGTTTTTCAAAATATCAATTATTCTGTTTATTACAGTTAATTAAGGAATGCCCATTCGCGGCGTCAGTTTCCTGACCAGTGAGTCGTCATCTGGCCCTGAAATTTCTACTTAATGCTCGGGAGGATAGCTCCCACAGTCTAAGACAACTTTTGGCCCGATCTGAATTATTCAAGCCATCCCTAGCACCAACCTTCCTTAGGACATTCTGATCGAGTAACGTTTTTTCAAAAACTCAATTATTCTGATTAGTACAATTAATAATTAGGGAATGCCCCTACTACGCGTCGTTAGTTTCCTGGCCATTGAGTCGTCATCTGGCCCTGAAATTTCTACTTAATGCTCGGGAGGATAGCCCCACAGTCTAAGACAACTTTTGGCCCGATCTGAATTGTTCAAGCCATCCCTAGCACCAACCTTCCTAAGGACATTCTGATCGATTTCGTTTTTCAAAATGTCAATTATTCTGTTTATTACAGTTAATTAGGGAATGCCCCTTTGCGGCGTCAGTTTCCTGACCAGTGAGTCGTCATCTGGCCCTGGAATTTCTACTTAATGCTCGGGAGGATAGCCCCCACAGTCTAAGACAACTTTTGGCCCGATCTGAATTGTTCAAGCCATCCCTAGCACCGCCCTTCGAAAGGCATTCCGATCGAGTTTCGTTTTTTCAAAAGATCAATCATTCTGATTAGTACAATTAATAATTAGGGAATGCCCCTACGCGGCGTCAGTTTCCTGGCCATTGAGTAGTCATCTGGCTGTGAAATTTCTACCTTATGCTCGGGAGGATAGTCCCCACAGTCTAAGACAACTTTTGGCCCGATCTGAATTGTTCAAGCCATCCCTAGCACCAACCTTCCTTAGGCATTCTGATCGAGTTTCGTTTTTTCAAAAATCAATTATTCTGATTAGTACAATTAATAATTAGGGAATGCCCCTACTACGCGTCGTTAGTTTCCTGGCCATTGAGTCGTCATCTGGCCCTGGAATGTCTACTTAATGCTCGGGAGGATAGCTCCCACAGTATAAGACAACTTTTGGCCGATCTGAATTATTCAAGCCATCCCTAGCACAAACCTTCCTTAGGACATTCTGATCGAGTAACGTTTTTTCAAAAACTCAATTATTCTGATTAGTACAATTAATAATTAGGGAATGCCCCTACGCGTCGTTAGTTTCCTGGCCATTGAGTAGTCATCTGGCCCTGAAATTTCTACCTAATGCTCGGGAGGATAGTCCCCAAAGTCTAAGACAACTTTTGGCACGATCTGAATTGTTCAAGCCATCCGTAGAGCAGCCCTTCCAAAGGCATTCTGATCGATTTCGTTTTTCAAAATGTCAATTATTCTGTTTATTACAGTTAATTAGGGAATGCCCCTTGCGGCGTCAGTTTCCTGACTTGTGAGTCGTCATCTGGCCCTGGAATTTCTACTTAATGCTCGGGAGGATAGCCCCCACAGTCTAAGACAACTTTTGGCCCGATCTGAATTGTTCAAGCCATCCCTAGCACAGCCCTTCGAAAGGCATTCCGATCGAGTTTCGTTTTTTCAAAAGATCAATCATTCTGATTAGTACAATTAATAATTAGGGAATGCCCCTACGCGGCGTCAGTTTCCTGGCCATTGAGTAGTCATCTGGCTGTGAAATTTCTACCTTATGCTCGGGAGGATAGTCCCCACAGTCTAAGACAACTTTTGGCCCGATCTGAATTGTTCAAGCCATCCGTAGAGCAGCCCTTCCAAAGGCATTCTGATCGAGTTTCGTTTTTCAAAATATCAATTATTCTGATTAGTAAAATTAATAATTAGGGAACGCCCCTACACGGCGTTAGTTTCCTGACCAGTGAGTCGTCATCTGGCCCTGGAATGTCTACTTAATGCTTGGGAGGATAGCCCCCACAGTCTAAGACAACTTTTGGCCCGATCTGAATTATTCAAGCCATCCCTAGCACCAACCTTCGAAAGGCATTCCGATCGAGTTTCGTTTTTCAAAATATCAATTATTCTGATTAGTACAATTAATAATTAGGGAATGCCCCTACGCGTCGTTAGTTTCCTGGCCATTGAGTAGTCATCTGGCCCTGAAATTTCTACCTTATGCTCGGGAGGATAGTCCCCAAAGTCTAAGACAACTTTTGGCCCGATCTGAATTGTTCAAGCCATCCGTAGAGCAGCCCTTCCTAAGGCATTCTGATCGAGTTTCGTTTTTCAAAATATCAATTATTCTGATTAGTAAAATTAATAATTAGGGAATGCCCCTACGCGGCGTTAGTTTCCTGACCAGTGAGTCGTCATCTGGCCCTGAAATTTCTACCTTATGCTCGGGAGGATAGTCCCCAAAGTCTAAGACAACTTTTGGCACGATCTGAATTGTTCAAGCCATCCGTAGAGCAGCCCTTCCAAAGGCATTCTGATCGAGTTTCGTTTTTCAAAATATAATTATTCTGTTTATTACAGTTAATTAAGGAATGCCCATTCGCGGCGTCAGTTTCCTGACCAGTGAGTCGTCATCTGGCCCTGAAATTTCTACTTAATGCTCGGGAGGATAGCTCCCACAGTATAAGACAACTTTTGGCCCGATCTGAATTATTCAAGCCATCCCTAGCACCAACCTTCCTTAGGACATTCTGATCGAGTAACGTTTTTTCAAAAACTCAATTATTCTGATTAGTACAATTAATAATTAGGGAATGCCCCTACGCGTCGTTAGTTTCCTGGCCATTGAGTAGTCATCTGGCCCTGAAATTTCTACCTTATGCTCGGGGGGATAGTCCCCAAAGTCTAAGACAACTTTTGGCACGATCTGAATTGTTCAAGCCATCCGTAGAGCAGCCCTTCCTAAGGAATTCTGATCGAGTTTCGTTTTTCAAAATATAAATTATTCTGTTTATTACAGTTAATTAAGGAATGCCCATTCGCGGCGTCAGTTTCCTGACCAGTGAGTCGTCTTCTGGCCCTGAAATTTCTACTTAATGCTCGGGAGGATAGCCCCCACAGTCTAAGACAACTTTTGGCCCGATCTGAATTGTTCAAGCCATCCCTAGCACCAACCTTCGAAAGGCATTCCGATCGAGTTTCGTTTTTCAAAATATCAATTATTCTGATTAGTACAATTAATAATTAGGGAATGCCCCTACGCGTCGTTAGTTTCCTGGCCATTGAGTAGTCATCTGGCCCTGAAATTTCTACCTTATGCTCGGGAGGATAGTCCCCAAAGTCTAAGACAACTTTTGGCCCGATCTGAATTGTTCAAGCCATCCGTAGAGCAGCCTTCCAAAGGCATTCCGATCGAGTTTCGTTTTTTAAAATATCAATTATTCTGATTAGTACAATTAATAATTAGGGAACGCCCCTACACGGCGTCAGTTTCCTGACCAGTGAGTCGTCATCTGGCCCTGGAATGTCTACTTAATGCTCGGGAGGATAGCCCCCACAGTCTAAGACAACTTTTGGCCCGATCTGAATTATTCAAGCCATCCCTAGCACCAACCTTCCAAAGGCATTCCGATCGAGTTTCGTTTTTCAAAATATCAATTATTCTGATTAGTACAATTAATAATTAGGGAATGCCCCTACGCGTCGTTAGTTTCCTGGCCATTGAGTAGTCATCTGGCCCTGAAATTTCTACCTTATGCTCGGGAGGATAGTCCCCAAAGTCTAAGACAACTTTTGGCCCGATCTGAATTGTTCAAGCCATCCGTAGAGCAGCCCTTCCTAAGGCATTCTGATCGAGTTTCGTTTTTCAAATTATCAATTATTCTGATTAGTAAAATTAATAATTAGGGAATGCCCCTACGCGGCGTTAGTTTCCTGACCAGTGAGTCGTCATCTGGCCCTGAAATTTCTACCTTATGCTCGGGAGGATAGTCCCCAAAGTCTAAGACAACTTTTGGCACGATCTGAATTGTTCAAGCCATCCGTAGAGCAGCCCTTCCAAAGGCATTCTGATCGATTTCGTTTTTCAAAATATAAATTATTCTGTTTATTACAGTTAATTAAGGAATGCCCATTCGCGGCGTCAGTTTCCTGACCAGTGAGTCGTCTTCTGGCCCTGAAATTTCTACTTAATGCTCGGGAGGATAGCTCCCACAGTCTAAGACAACTTTTGGCCCGATCTGAATTATTCAAGCCATCCCTAGCACCAACCTTCCTTAGGACATTCTGATCGAGTAACGTTTTTTCAAAAACTCAATTATTCTGATTAGTACAATTAATAATTAGGGAATGCCCCTACGCGTCGTTAGTTTCCTGGCCATTGAGTAGTCATCTGGCCCTGAAATTTCTACCTTATGCTCGGGGGGGATAGTCCCCAAAGTCTAAGACAACTTTTGGCACGATCTGAATTGTTCAAGCCATCCGTAGAGCAGCCCTTCCTAAGGAATTCTGATCGAGTTTCGTTTTTCAAAATATAAATTATTCTGTTTATTACAGTTAATTAAGGAATGCCCATTCGCGGCGTCAGTTTCCTGACCAGTGAGTCGTCTTCTGGCCCTGAAATTTCTACTTAATGCTCGGGAGGATAGCCCCCACAGTCTAAGACAACTTTTGGCCCGATCTGAATTGTTCAAGCCATCCCTAGCACCGCCCTTCGAAAGGCATTCCGATCGGGTTTCGTTTTTCAAAATATCAATTATTCTGATTAGTACAATTAATAATTAGGGAATGCCCCTAAGCGTCGTTAGTTTCCTGGCCATTGAGTAGTCATCTGGCCCTTAAATTTCTACCTTATGCTCGGGAGGATAGTCCCCAAAGTCTAAGACAACTTTTGGCCCGATCTGAATTGTTCAAGCCATCCGTAGAGCAGCCTTCCAAAGGCATTCCGATCGAGTTTCGTTTTTTAAAATATCAATTATTCTGATTAGTACAATTAATAATTAGGGAACGCCCCTACACGGCGTCAGTTTCCTGACCAGTGAGTCGTCATCTGGCCCTGGAATGTCTACTTAATGCTCGGGAGGATAGCTCCCACAGTATAAGACAACTTTTGGCCGATCTGAATTATTCAAGCCATCCCTAGCACCAACCTTCCTTAGGACATTCTGATCGAGTAACGTTTTTTCAAAAACTCAATTATTCTGATTAGTACAATTAATAATTAGGGAATGCCCCTAGGCCTACGCGTCGTTAGTTTCCTGGCCATTGAGTCGTCATCTGGCCCTGGAATGTCTACTTAATGCTCGGGAGGATAGCTCCCACAGTATAAGACAACTTTTGGCCGATCTGAATTATTCAAGCCATCCCTAGCACCAACCTTCCTTAAGACATTCTGATCGAGTAACGTTTTTTCAAAAACTCAATTATTCTGATTAGTACAATTAATAATTAGGGAATGCCCCTACGCGTCGTTAGTTTCCTGGCCATTGAGTAGTCATCTGGCCGAGAAATTTCTACCTTATGCTCGGGAGGATAGTCCCCAAAGTCTAAGACAACTTTTGGCACGATCTGAATTGTTCAAGCCATCCGTAGAGCAGCCCTTCCAAAGGCATTCTGATCAATTTCGTTTTTCAAAATGTCAATTATTCTGTTTATTACAGTTAATTAGGGAATGCCCCTTTGCGGCGTCAGTTTCCTGACCAGTGAGTCGTCATCTGGCCCTGGAATTTCTACTTAATGCTCGGGAGGATAGCCCCCACAGTCTAAGACAACTTTTGGCCCGATCTGAATTGTTCAAGCCATCCCTAGCACAGCCCTTCGAAAGGCATTCCGATCGAGTTTCGTTTTTTCAAAAGATCAATCATTCTGATTAGTACAATTAATAATTAGGGAATGCCCCTACGCGGCGTCAGTTTCCTGGCCATTGAGTAGTCATCTGGCTGTGAAATTTCTACCTTATGCTCGGGAGGATAGTCCCCACAGTCTAAGACAACTTTTGGCCCGATCTGAATTGTTCAAGCCATCCGTAGAGCAGCCCTTCCAAAGGCATTCTGATCGAGTTTCGTTTTTCAAAATATCAATTATTCTGATTAGTAAAATTAATAATTAGGGAACGCCCCTACACGGCGTTAGTTTCCTGACCAGTGAGTCGTCATCTGGCCCTGGAATGTCTACTTAATGCTCGGGAGGATAGCCCCCACAGTCTAAGACAACTTTTGGCCCGATCTGAATTATTCAAGCCATCCCTAGCACCAACCTTCGAAAGGCATTCCGATCGAGTTTCGTTTTTCAAAATATCAATTATTCTGATTAGTACAATTAATAATTAGGGAATGCCCCTACGCGTCGTTAGTTTCCTGGCCATTGAGTAGTCATCTGGCCCTGAAATTTCTACCTTATGCTCGGGAGGATAGTCCCCAAAGTCTAAGACAACTTTTGGCACGATCTGAATTGTTCAAGCCATCCGTAGAGCAGCCCTTCCAAAGGCATTCTGATCAATTTCGTTTTTCAAAATGTCAATTATTCTGTTTATTACAGTTAATTAGGGAATGCCCCTTTGCGGCGTCAGTTTCCTGACTTGTGAGTCGTCATCTGGCCCTGGAATTTCTACTTAATGCTCGGGAGGATAGCCCCCACAGTCTAAGACAACTTTTGGCCCGATCTGAATTGTTCAAGCCATCCCTAGCACAGCCCTTCGAAAGGCATTCCGATCGAGTTTCGTTTTTTCAAAAGATCAATCATTCTGATTAGTACAATTAATAATTAGGGAATGCCCCTACGCGGCGTCAGTTTCCTGGCCATTGAGTAGTCATCTGGCTGTGAAATTTCTACCTTATGCTCGGGAGGATAGTCCCCACAGTCTAAGACAACTTTTGGCCCGATCTGAATTGTTCAAGCCATCCGTAGAGCAGCCCTTCCAAAGGCATTCTGATCGAGTTTCGTTTTTCAAATTATCAATTATTCTGATTAGTAAAATTAATAATTAGGGAACGCCCCTACACGGCGTTAGTTTCCTGACCAGTGAGTCGTCATCTGGCCCTGGAATGTCTACTTAATGCTTGGGAGGATAGCCCCCACAGTCTAAGACAACTTTTGGCCCGATCTGAATTATTCAAGCCATCCCTAGCACCAACCTTCGAAAGGCATTCCGATCGAGTTTCGTTTTTCAAAATATCAATTATTCTGATTAGTACAATTAATAATTAGGGAATGCCCCTACGCGTCGTTAGTTTCCTGGCCATTGAGTAGTCATCTGGCCCTGAAATTTCTACCTTATGCTCGGGAGGATAGTCCCCAAAGTCTAAGACAACTTTTGGCCCGATCTGAATTGTTCAAGCCATCCGTAGAGCAGCCCTTCCTAAGGCATTCTGATCGAGTTTCGTTTTTCAAATATCAATTATTCTGATTAGTAAAATTAATAATTAGGGAATGCCCCTACACGGCGTCAGTTTCCTGACCAGTGAGTCGTCATCTGGCCCTGAAATTTCTACCTTATGCTCGGGAGGATAGTCCCCAAAGTCTAAGACAACTTTTGGCACGATCTGAATTGTTCAAGCCATCCGTAGAGCAGCCCTTCCAAAGGCATTCTGATCGAGTTTCGTTTTTCAAAATATAAATTATTCTGATTATTACAGTTAATTAAGGAATGCCCATTCGCGGCGTCAGTTTCCTGACCAGTGAGTCGTCATCTGGCCCTGAAATTTCTACTTAATGCTCGGGAGGATAGCTTCCACAGTATAAGACAACTTTTGGCCCGATCTGAATTATTCAAGCCATCCCTAGCACCAACCTTCCTTAGGACATTCTGATCGAGTAACGTTTTTTCAAAAACTCAATTATTCTGATTAGTACAATTAATAATTAGGGAATGCCCCTACGCGTCGTTAGTTTCCTGGCCATTGAGTAGTCATCTGGCCCTGAAATTTCTACCTTATGCTCGGGGGGGATAGTCCCCAAAGTCTAAGACAACTTTTGGCACGATCTGAATTGTTCAAGCCATCCGTAGAGCAGCCCTTCCTAAGGAATTCTGATCGAGTTTCGTTTTTCAAAATATAAATTATTCTGTTTATTACAGTTAATTAAGGAATGCCCATTCGCGGCGTCAGTTTCCTGACCAGTGAGTCGTCTTCTGGCCCTGAAATTTCTACTTAATGCTCGGGAGGATAGCCCCCACAGTCTAAGACAACTTTTGGCCCGATCTGAATTGTTCAAGCCATCCCTAGCACCAACCTTCGAAAGGCATTCCGATCGAGTTTCGTTTTTCAAAATATCAATTATTCTGATTAGTACAATTAATAATTAGGGAATGCCCCTACGCGTCGTTAGTTTCCTGGCCATTGAGTAGTCATCTGGCCCTTAAATTTCTACCTTATGCTCGGGAGGATAGTCCCCAAAGTCTAAGACAACTTTTGGCCCGATCTGAATTGTTCAAGCCATCCGTAGAGCAGCCTTCCAAAGGCATTCCGATCGAGTTTCGTTTTTTAAAATATCAATTATTCTGATTAGTACAATTAATAATTAGGGAACGCCCCTACACGGCGTCAGTTTCCTGACCAGTGAGTCGTCATCTGGCCCTGGAATGTCTACTTAATGCTCGGGAGGATAGCCCCCACAGTCTAAGACAACTTTTGGCCCGATCTGAATTATTCAAGCCATCCCTAGCACCAACCTTCGAAAGGCATTCCGATCGAGTTTCGTTTTTCAAAATATCAATTATTCTGATTAGTACAATTAATAATTAGGGAATGCCCCTACGCGTCGTTAGTTTCCTGGCCATTGAGTAGTCATCTGGCCCTTAAATTTCTACCTTATGCTCGGGAGGATAGTCCCCAAAGTCTAAGACAACTTTTGGCCCGATCTGAATTGTTCAAGCCATCCGTAGAGCAGCCCTTCCTAAGGCATTCTGATCGAGTTTCGTTTTTCAAATTATCAATTATTCTGATTAGTAAAATTAATAATTAGGGAATGCCCCTACGCGGCGTTAGTTTCCTGACCAGTGAGTCGTCATCTGGCCCTGAAATTTCTACCTTATGCTCGGGAGGATAGTCCCCAAAGTCTAAGACAACTTTTGGCACGATCTGAATTGTTCAAGCCATCCGTAGAGCAGCCCTTCCAAAGGCATTCTGATCGAGTTTCGTTTTTCAAAATATAAATTATTCTGTTTATTACAGTTAATTAAGGAATGCCCATTCGCGGCGTCAGTTTCCTGACCAGTGAGTCGTCTTCTGGCCCTGAAATTTCTACTTAATGCTCGGGAGGATAGCTTCCCACAGTCTAAGACAACTTTTGGCCCGATCTGAATTATTCAAGCCATCCCTAGCACCAACCTTCCTTAGGACATTCTGATCGAGTAACGTTTTTTCAAAAACTCAATTATTCTGATTAGTACAATTAATAATTAGGGAATGCCCCTACGCGTCGTTAGTTTCCTGGCCATTGAGTAGTCATCTGGCCCTGAAATTTCTACCTTATGCTCGGGGGGGGATAGTCCCCAAAGTCTAAGACAACTTTTGGCACGATCTGAATTGTTCAAGCCATCCGTAGAGCAGCCCTTCCTAAGGAATTCTGATCGAGTTTCGTTTTTCAAAATATAAATTATTCTGTTTATTACAGTTAATTAAGGAATGCCCATTCGCGGCGTCAGTTTCCTGACCAGTGAGTCGTCTTCTGGCCCTGAAATTTCTACTTAATGCTCGGGAGGATAGCCCCCACAGTCTAAGACAACTTTTGGCCCGATCTGAATTGTTCAAGCCATCCCTAGCACCGCCCTTCGAAAGGCATTCCGATCGAGTTTCGTTTTTCAAAATATCAATTATTCTGATTAGTACAATTAATAATTAGGGAATGCCCCTAAGCGTCGTTAGTTTCCTGGCCATTGAGTAGTCATCTGGCCCTTAAATTTCTACCTTATGCTCGGGAGGATAGTCCCCAAAGTCTAAGACAACTTTTGGCCCGATCTGAATTGTTCAAGCCATCCGTAGAGCAGCCCTTCCAAAGGCATTCCGATCGAGTTTCGTTTTTTAAAATATCAATTATTCTGATTAGTACAATTAATAATTAGGGAACGCCCCTACACGGCGTCAGTTTCCTGACCAGTGAGTCGTCATCTGGCCCTGGAATTTCTACTTAATGCTCGGGAGGATAGCTCCCACAGTATAAGACAACTTTTGGCCGATCTGAATTATTCAAGCCATCCCTAGCACCAACCTTCCTTAGGACATTCTGATCGAGTAACGTTTTTTCAAAAACTCAATTATTCTGATTAGTACAATTAATAATTAGGGAATGCCCCTAGGCCTACGCGTCGTTAGTTTCCTGGCCATTGAGTCGTCATCTGGCCCTGGAATGTCTACTTAATGCTCGGGAGGATAGCTCCCACAGTATAAGACAACTTTTGGCCGATCTGAATTATTCAAGCCATCCCTAGCACCAACCTTCCTTAAGACATTCTGATCGAGTAACGTTTTTTCAAAAACTCAATTATTCTGATTAGTACAATTAATAATTAGGGAATGCCCCTACGCGTCGTTAGTTTCCTGGCCATTGAGTAGTCATCTGGCCCTGAAATTTCTACCTTATGCTCGGGAGGATAGTCCCCAAAGTCTAAGACAACTTTTGGCACGATCTGAATTGTTCAAGCCATCCGTAGAGCAGCCCTTCCAAAGGCATTCTGATCAATTTCGTTTTTCAAAATGTCAATTATTCTGTTTATTACAGTTAATTAGGGAATGCCCCTTTGCGGCGTCAGTTTCCTGACTAGTGAGTCGTCATCTGGCCCTGGAATTTCTACTTAATGCTCGGGAGGATAGCCCCCACAGTCTAAGACAACTTTTGGCCCGATCTGAATTGTTCAAGCCATCCCTAGCACAGCCCTTCGAAAGGCATTCCGATCGAGTTTCGTTTTTTCAAAAGATCAATCATTCTGATTAGTACAATTAATAATTAGGGAATGCCCCTACGCGGCGTCAGTTTCCTGGCCATTGAGTAGTCATCTGGCTGTGAAATTTCTACCTTATGCTCGGGAGGATAGTCCCCACAGTCTAAGACAACTTTTGGCCCGATCTGAATTGTTCAAGCCATCCGTAGAGCAGCCCTTCCAAAGGCATTCTGATCGAGTTTCGTTTTTCAAATTATCAATTATTCTGATTAGTAAAATTAATAATTAGGGAATGCCCCTACACGGCGTTAGTTTCCTGACCAGTGAGTCGTCATCTGGCCCTGGAATGTCTACTTAATGCTCGGGAGGATAGCCCCCACAGTCTAAGACAACTTTTGGCCCGATCTGAATTATTCAAGCCATCCCTAGCACCAACCTTCGAAAGGCATTCCGATCGAGTTTCGTTTTTCAAAATATCAATTATTCTGATTAGTACAATTAATAATTAGGGAATGCCCCTACGCGTCGTTAGTTTCCTGGCCATTGAGTAGTCATCTGGCCCTGAAATTTCTACCTTATGCTCGGGAGGATAGTCCCCAAAGTCTAAGACAACTTTTGGCCCGATCTGAATTGTTCAAGCCATCCGTAGAGCAGCCCTTCCTAAGGCATTCTGATCGAGTTTCGTTTTTCAAAATATCAATTATTCTGATTAGTAAAATTAATAATTAGGGAATGCCCCTACGCGGCGTTAGTTTCCTGACCAGTGAGTCGTCATCTGGCCCTGAAATTTCTACCTTATGCTCGGGAGGATAGTCCCCAAAGTCTAAGACAACTTTTGGCCCGATCTGAATTGTTCAAGCCATCCGTAGAGCAGCCCTTCCAAAGGCATTCTGATCGAGTTTCGTTTTTCAAAATATAATTATTCTGTTTAGTACAGTTAATTAGGAATGCCCCTACGCGGCGTCAGTTTCCTGACCAGTGAGTCGTCATCTGGCCCTGAAATTTCTACTTAATGCTCGGGAGGATAGCTCCACAGTCTAAGACAACTTTTGGCCCGATCTGAATTATTCAAGCCATCCCTAGCACCAACCTTCCTTAGGACATTCTGATCGAGTAACGTTTTTTCAAAAACTCAATTATTCTGATTAGTACAATTAATAATTAGGGAATGCCCCTACGCGTCGTTAGTTTCCTGGCCATTGAGTAGTCATCTGGCCCTGAAATTTCTACCTTATGCTCGGGGGGATAGTCCCCAAAGTCTAAGACAACTTTTGGCACGATCTGAATTTTCAAGCCATCCGTAGAGCAGCCCTTCCTAAGGAATTCTGATCGAGTTTCGTTTTTCAAAATATCAATTATTCTGTTTATTACAGTTAATTAAGGAATGCCCATTCGCGGCGTCAGTTTCCTGACCAGTGAGTCGTCTTCTGGCCCTGAAATTTCTACTTAATGCTCGGGAGGATAGCCCCCACAGTCTAAGACAACTTTTGGCCCGATCTGAATTGTTCAAGCCATCCCTAGCACCGCCCTTCGAAAGGCATTCCGATCGAGTTTCGTTTTTCAAAATATCAATTATTCTGATTAGTACAATTAATAATTAGGGAATGCCCCTACGCGGCGTCAGTTTCCTGGCCATTGAGTAGTCATCTGGCCCTGAAATTTCTACCTTATGCTCGGGAGGATAGTCCCCAAAGTCTAAGACAACTTTTGGCCCGATCTGAATTGTTCAAGCCATCCGTAGAGCAGCCTTCCAAAGGCATTCCGATCGAGTTTCGTTTTTTAAAATATCAATTATTCTGATTAGTACAATTAATAATTAGGGAATGCCCCTACACGGCGTCAGTTTCCTGACCAGTGAGTCGTCATCTGGCCCTGGAATTTCTACTTAATGCTCGGGAGGATAGCTCCCACAGTCTAAGACAACTTTTGGCCGATCTGAATTATTCAAGCCATCCCTAGCACCAACCTTCCTTAGGACATTCTGATCGAGTAACGTTTTTTCAAAAACTCAATTATTCTGATTAGTACAATTAATAATTAGGGAATGCCCCTACCTACGCGTCGTTAGTTTCCTGGCCATTGAGTCGTCATCTGGCCCTGGAATGTTCTACTTAATGCTCGGGAGGATAGCTCCCACAGTATAAGACAACTTTTGGCCGATCTGAATTATTCAAGCCATCCCTAGCACCAACCTTCCTTAAGACATTCTGATCGAGTAACGTTTTTTCAAAAACTCAATTATTCTGATTAGTACAATTAATAATTAGGGAATGCCCCTACGCGTCGTTAGTTTCCTGGCCATTGAGTAGTCATCTGGCCCTGAAATTTCTACCTTATGCTCGGGAGGATAGTCCCCAAAGTCTAAGACAACTTTTGGCACGATCTGAATTGTTCAAGCCATCCGTAGAGCAGCCCTTCCAAAGGCATTCTGATCGAGTTTCGTTTTTCAAAATGTCAATTATTCTGTTTATTACAGTTAATTAGGGAATGCCCCTTTGCGGCGTCAGTTTCCTGACCAGTGAGTCGTCATCTGGCCCTGGAATTTCTACTTAATGCTCGGGAGGATAGCCCCCACAGTCTAAGACAACTTTTGGCCCGATCTGAATTGTTCAAGCCATCCCTAGCACAGCCCTTCGAAAGGCATTCCGATCGAGTTTCGTTTTTTCAAAAGATCAATCATTCTGATTAGTACAATTAATAATTAGGGAATGCCCCTACGCGGCGTCAGTTTCCTGGCCATTGAGTAGTCATCTGGCTGTGAAATTTCTACCTTATGCTCGGGAGGATAGTCCCCACAGTCTAAGACAACTTTTGGCCCGATCTGAATTGTTCAAGCCATCCGTAGAGCAGCCCTTCCAAAGGCATTCTGATCGAGTTTCGTTTTTCAAATTATCAATTATTCTGATTAGTAAAATTAATAATTAGGGAACGCCCCTACACGGCGTTAGTTTCCTGACCAGTGAGTCGTCATCTGGCCCTGGAATGTCTACTTAATGCTCGGGAGGATAGCCCCCACAGTCTAAGACAACTTTTGGCCCGATCTGAATTATTCAAGCCATCCCTAGCACCAACCTTCGAAAGGCATTCCGATCGAGTTTCGTTTTTCAAAATATCAATTATTCTGATTAGTACAATTAATAATTAGGGAATGCCCCTACGCGTCGTTAGTTTCCTGGCCATTGAGTAGTCATCTGGCCCTGAAATTTCTACCTTATGCTCGGGAGGATAGTCCCCAAAGTCTAAGACAACTTTTGGCCCGATCTGAATTGTTCAAGCCATCCGTAGAGCAGCCCTTCCTAAGGCATTCTGATCGAGTTTCGTTTTTCAAATTATCAATTATTCTGATTAGTAAAATTAATAATTAGGGAATGCCCCTACGCGGCGTTAGTTTCCTGACCAGTGAGTCGTCATCTGGCCCTGAAATTTCTACCTTATGCTCGGGAGGATAGTCCCCAAAGTCTAAGACAACTTTTGGCACGATCTGAATTGTTCAAGCCATCCGTAGAGCAGCCCTTCCAAAGGCATTCTGATCGAGTTTCGTTTTTCAAAATATAAATTATTCTGTTTATTACAGTTAATTAAGGAATGCCCCTTCGCGGCGTCAGTTTCCTGACCAGTGAGTCGTCATCTGGCCCTGAAATTTCTACTTAATGCTCGGGAGGATAGCTCCCACAGTATAAGACAACTTTTGGCCCGATCTGAATTATTCAAGCCATCCCTAGCACCAACCTTCCTTAGGACATTCTGATCGAGTAACGTTTTTTCAAAAACTCAATTATTCTGATTAGTACAATTAATAATTAGGGAATGCCCCTACGCGTCGTTAGTTTCCTGGCCATTGAGTAGTCATCTGGCCCTGAAATTTCTACCTTATGCTCGGGGGGATAGTCCCCAAAGTCTAAGACAACTTTTGGCACGATCTGAATTGTTCAAGCCATCCGTAGAGCAGCCCTTCCTAAGGAATTCTGATCGAGTTTCGTTTTTCAAAATATAAATTATTCTGTTTATTACAGTTAATTAAGGAATGCCCATTCGCGGCGTCAGTTTCCTGACCAGTGAGTCGTCTTCTGGCCCTGAAATTTCTACTTAATGCTCGGGAGGATAGCCCCCACAGTCTAAGACAACTTTTGGCCCGATCTGAATTGTTCAAGCCATCCCTAGCACCGCCCTTCGAAAGGCATTCCGATCGAGTTTCGTTTTTCAAAATATCAATTATTCTGATTAGTACAATTAATTAGGGAATGCCCCTACGCGTCGTCAGTTTCCTGGCCATTGAGTAGTCATCTGGCCCTTAAATTTCTACCTTATGCTCGGGAGGATAGTCCCCAAAGTCTAAGACAACTTTTGGCCCGATCTGAATTGTTCAAGCCATCCGTAGAGCAGCCTTCCAAAGGCATTCCGATCGAGTTTCGTTTTTTAAAATATCAATTATTCTGATTAGTACAATTAATAATTAGGGAACGCCCCTACACGGCGTCAGTTTCCTGACCAGTGAGTCGTCATCTGGCCCTGGAATGTCTACTTAATGCTCGGGAGGATAGCCCCCACAGTCTAAGACAACTTTTGGCCCGATCTGAATTATTCAAGCCATCCCTAGCACCAACCTTCGAAAGGCATTCCGATCGAGTTTCGTTTTTCAAAATATCAATTATTCTGATTAGTACAATTAATAATTAGGGAATGCCCCTACGCGTCGTTAGTTTCCTGGCCATTGAGTAGTCATCTGGCCCTTAAATTTCTACCTTATGCTCGGGAGGATAGTCCCCAAAGTCTAAGACAACTTTTGGCCCGATCTGAATTGTTCAAGCCATCCGTAGAGCAGCCCTTCCTAAGGCATTCTGATCGAGTTTCGTTTTTCAAATTATCAATTATTCTGATTAGTAAAATTAATAATTAGGGAATGCCCCTACGCGGCGTTAGTTTCCTGACCAGTGAGTCGTCATCTGGCCCTGAAATTTCTACCTTATGCTCGGGAGGATAGTCCCCAAAGTCTAAGACAACTTTTGGCACGATCTGAATTGTTCAAGCCATCCGTAGAGCAGCCCTTCCAAAGGCATTCTGATCGAGTTTCGTTTTTCAAAATATAAATTATTCTGTTTATTACAGTTAATTAAGGAATGCCCATTCGCGGCGTCAGTTTCCTGACCAGTGAGTCGTCATCTGGCCCTGAAATTTCTACTTAATGCTCGGGAGGATAGCCCCACAGTCTAAGACAACTTTTGGCCCGATCTGAATTATTCAAGCCATCCCTAGCACCAACCTTCCTTAGGACATTCTGATCGAGTAACGTTTTTTCAAAAACTCAATTATTCTGATTAGTACAATTAATAATTAGGGAATGCCCCTACGCGTCGTTAGTTTCCTGGCCATTGAGTAGTCATCTGGCCCTGAAATTTCTACCTTATGCTCGGGGGGATAGTCCCCAAAGTCTAAGACAACTTTTGGCACGATCTGAATTGTTCAAGCCATCCGTAGAGCAGCCCTTCCTAAGGAATTCTGATCGAGTTTCGTTTTTCAAAATATAAATTATTCTGTTTATTACAGTTAATTAAGGAATGCCCATTCGCGGCGTCAGTTTCCTGACCAGTGAGTCGTCTTCTGGCCCTGAAATTTCTACTTAATGCTCGGGAGGATAGCCCCCACAGTCTAAGACAACTTTTGGCCCGATCTGAATTGTTCAAGCCATCCCTAGCACCGCCCTTCGAAAGGCATTCCGATCGGGTTTCGTTTTTCAAAATATCAATTATTCTGATTAGTACAATTAATTAGGGAATGCCCCTAAGCGTCGTTAGTTTCCTGGCCATTGAGTAGTCATCTGGCCCTTAAATTTCTACCTTATGCTCGGGAGGATAGTCCCCAAAGTCTAAGACAACTTTTGGCCCGATCTGAATTGTTCAAGCCATCCGTAGAGCAGCCTTCCAAAGGCATTCCGATCGAGTTTCGTTTTTAAAATATCAATTATTCTGATTAGTACAATTAATAATTAGGGAACGCCCCTACACGGCGTCAGTTTCCTGACCAGTGAGTCGTCATCTGGCCCTGGAATGTCTACTTAATGCTCGGGAGGATAGCTCCCACAGTATAAGACAACTTTTGGCCGATCTGAATTATTCAAGCCATCCCTAGCACCAACCTTCCTTAGGACATTCTGATCGAGTAACGTTTTTTCAAAAACTCAATTATTCTGATTAGTACAATTAATAATTAGGGAATGCCCCTAGGCCTACGCGTCGTTAGTTTCCTGGCCATTGAGTCGTCATCTGGCCCTGGAATGTCTACTTAATGCTCGGGAGGATAGCTCCCACAGTATAAGACAACTTTTGGCCGATCTGAATTATTCAAGCCATCCCTAGCACCAACCTTCCTTAGGACATTCTGATCGAGTAACGTTTTTTCAAAAACTCAATTATTCTGATTAGTACAATTAATAATTAGGGAATGCCCCTACGCGTCGTTAGTTTCCTGGCCATTGAGTAGTCATCTGGCCGAGAAATTTCTACCTTATGCTCGGGAGGATAGTCCCCAAAGTCTAAGACAACTTTTGGCACGATCTGAATTGTTCAAGCCATCCGTAGAGCAGCCCTTCCAAAGGCATTCTGATCATTTCGTTTTTCAAAATGTCAATTATTCTGTTTATTACAGTTAATTAGGGAATGCCCCTTTGCGGCGTCAGTTTCCTGACTAGTGAGTCGTCATCTGGCCCTGGAATTTCTACTTAATGCTCGGGAGGATAGCCCCCACAGTCTAAGACAACTTTTGGCCCGATCTGAATTGTTCAAGCCATCCCTAGCACCGCCCTTCGAAAGGCATTCCGATCGAGTTTCGTTTTTTCAAAAGATCAATCATTCTGATTAGTACAATTAATAATTAGGGAATGCCCCTACGCGGCGTCAGTTTCCTGGCCATTGAGTAGTCATCTGGCTGTGAAATTTCTACCTTATGCTCGGGAGGATAGTCCCCACAGTCTAAGACAACTTTTGGCCCGATCTGAATTGTTCAAGCCATCCCTAGCACCAACCTTCCTTAGGCATTCTGATCGAGTAACGTTTTTTCAAAAATCAATTATTCTGATTAGTACAATTAATAATTAGGGAATGCCCCTACTACGCGTCGTTAGTTTCCTGGCCATTGAGTCGTCATCTGGCCCTGGAATGTCTACTTAATGCTCGGGAGGATAGCTCCCACAGTATAAGACAACTTTTGGCCGATCTGAATTATTCAAGCCATCCCTAGCACAAACCTTCCTTAGGACATTCTGATCGAGTAACGTTTTTTCAAAAACTCAATTATTCTGATTAGTACAAATAATAATTAGGGAATGCCCCTACGCGTCGTTAGTTTCCTGGCCATTGAGTAGTCATCTGGCCCTGAAATTTCTACCTTATGCTCGGGAGGATAGTCCCCAAAGTCTAAGACAACTTTTGGCACGATCTGAATTGTTCAAGCCATCCGTAGAGCAGCCCTTCCAAAGGCATTCTGATCAATTTCGTTTTTCAAAATGTCAATTATTCTGTTTATTACAGTTAATTAGGGAATGCCCCTTTGCGGCGTCAGTTTCCTGACTTGTGAGACGTCATCTGGCCCTGGAATTTCTACTTAATGCTCGGGAGGATAGCCCCCAAAGTCTAAGACAACTTTTGGCCCGATCTGAATTGTTCAAGCCATCCCTAGCACAGCCCTTCGAAAGGCATTCCGATCGAGTTTCGTTTTTTCAAAAGATCAATCATTCTGATTAGTACAATTAATAATTAGGGAATGCCCCTACGCGGCGTCAGTTTCCTGGCCATTGAGTAGTCATCTGGCTGTGAAATTTCTACCTTATGCTCGGGAGGATAGTCCCCACAGTCTAAGACAACTTTTGGCCCGATCTGAATTGTTCAAGCCATCCGTAGAGCAGCCCTTCCAAAGGCATTCTGATCGAGTTTCGTTTTTCAAATATCAATTATTCTGATTAGTAAAATTAATAATTAGGGAACGCCCCTACACGGCGTTAGTTTCCTGACCAGTGAGTCGTCATCTGGCCCTGGAATGTCTACTTAATGCTTGGGAGGATAGCCCCCACAGTCTAAGACAACTTTTGGCCCGATCTGAATTATTCAAGCCATCCCTAGCACCAACCTTCGAAAGGCATTCCGATCGAGTTTCGTTTTTCAAAAACTCAATTATTCTGATTAGTACAAATAATAATTAGGGAATGCCCCTACGCGTCGTTAGTTTCCTGGCCATTGAGTAGTCATCTGGCCCTGAAATTTCTACCTTATGCTCGGGAGGATAGTCCCCAAAGTCTAAGACAACTTTTGGCCCGATCTGAATTGTTCAAGCCATCCGTAGAGCAGCCCTTCCAAAGGCATTCTGATCGATTTCGTTTTTCAAAATATCAATTATTCTGTTTATTACAGTTAATTAGGGAATGCCCCTTTGCGGCGTCAGTTTCCTGACCAGTGAGTCGTCATCTGGCCCTGGAATTTCTACTTAATGCTCGGGAGGATAGCCCCCACAGTCTAAGACAACTTTTGGCCCGATCTGAATTGTTCAAGCCATCCCTAGCACAGCCCTTCGAAAGGCATTCCGATCGAGTTTCGTTTTTTCAAAAGATCAATTATTCTGATTAGTACAATTAATAATTAGGGAATGCCCCTACGCGGCGTCAGTTTCCTGGCCATTGAGTAGTCATCTGGCTGTGAAATTTCTACCTTATGCTCGGGAGGATAGTCCCCACAGTCTAAGACAACTTTTGGCCCGATCTGAATTGTTCAAGCCATCCGTAGAGCAGCCCTTCCAAAGGCATTCTGATCGAGTTTCGTTTTTCAAAATATCAATTATTCTGTTTATTACAGTTAATTAAGGAATGCCCATTCGCGGCGTCAGTTTCCTGACCAGTGAGTCGTCATCTGGCCCTGAAATTTCTACTTAATGCTCGGGAGGATAGCTCCCACAGTATAAGACAACTTTTGGCCCGATCTGAATTATTCAAGCCATCCCTAGCACCAACCTTCCTTAGGACATTCTGATCGAGTAACGTTTTTTCAAAAACTCAATTATTCTGATTAGTACAATTAATAATTAGGGAATGCCCCTACCTACGCGTCGTTAGTTTCCTGGCCATTGAGTCGTCATCTGGCCCTGGAATTTCTACTTAATGCTCGGGAGGATAGCTCCCACAGTCTAAGACAACTTTTGGCCGATCTGAATTGTTCAAGCCATCCCTAGCACAGCCCTTCGAAAGGCATTCCGATCGAGTTTCGTTTTTTCAAAAGATCAATTATTCTGATTAGTACAATTAATAATTAGGGAATGCCCCTACGCGTCGTTAGTTTCCTGGCCATTGAGTAGTCATCTGGCCCTGAAATTTCTACCTTATGCTCGGGAGGATAGTCCCCAAAGTCTAAGACAACTTTTGGCCCGATCTGAATTGTTCAAGCCATCCGTAGAGCAGCCCTTCCTAAGGCATTCTGATCGAGTTTCGTTTTTCAAAATATAATTATTCTGTTTATTACAGTTAATTAAGGAATGCCCCTTCGCGGCGTCAGTTTCCTGACCAGTGAGTCGTCATCTGGCCCTGAAATTTCTACTTAATGCTCGGGAGGATAGTCCCCACAGTCTAAGACAACTTTTGGCCCGATCTGAATTGTTCAAGCCATCCGTAGAGCAGCCCTTCCAAAGGCATTCTGATCGAGTTTCGTTTTTCAAAATATCAATTATTCTGATTAGTAAAATTAATAATTAGGGAACGCCCCTACACGGCGTTAGTTTCCTGACCAGTGAGTCGTCATCTGGCCCTGGAATGTCTACTTAATGCTCGGGAGGATAGCTCCCACAGTCTAAGACAACTTTTGGCCCGATCTGAATTATTCAAGCCATCCCTAGCACCAACCTTCCTTAGGACATTCTGATCGAGTAACGTTTTTCAAAAACTCAATTATTCTGATTAGTACAATTAATAATTAGGGAATGCCCCTACGCGTCGTTAGTTTCCTGGCCATTGAGTAGTCATCTGGCCCTGAAATTTCTACCTTATGCTCGGGAGGATAGTCCCCAAAGTCTAAGACAACTTTTGGCACGATCTGAATTGTTCAAGCCATCCGTAGAGCAGCCCTTCCTAAGGCATTCTGATCGAGTTTCGTTTTTCAAAATGTAAATTATTCTGTTTATTACAGTTAATTAAGGAATGCCCATTCGCGGCGTCAGTTTCCTGACCAGTGAGTCGTCTTCTGGCCCTGAAATTTCTACTTAATGCTCGGGAGGATAGCCCCCACAGTCTAAGACAACTTTTGGCCCGATCTGAATTGTTCAAGCCATCCCTAGCACCGCCCTTCGAAAGGCATTCCGATCGAGTTTCGTTTTTTCAAAAGATCAATTATTCTGATTAGTACAATTAATAATTAGGGAATGCCCCTACGCGGCGTCAGTTTCCTGGCCATTGAGTAGTCATCTGGCCCTGAAATTTCTACCTTATGCTCGGGAGGATAGTCCCCAAAGTCTAAGACAACTTTTGGCCCGATCTGAATTGTTCAAGCCATCCGTAGAGCAGCCCTTCCAAAGGCATTCTGATCGAGTTTCGTTTTTCAAAATATCAATTATTCTGATTAGTACAATTAATAATTAGGGAATGCCCCTACGCGGCGTCAGTTTCCTGACCAGTGAGTCGTCATCTGGCCCTGAAATTTCTACTTAATGCTCGGGAGGATAGCTCCCACAGTCTAAGACAACTTTTGGCCGATCTGAATTATTCAAGCCATCCCTAGCACCAACCTTCCTTAGGACATTCTGATCGAGTAACGTTTTTTCAAAAATCAATTATTCTGATTAGTACAATTAATAATTAGGGAATGCCCCTACGCGTCGTTAGTTTCCTGGCCATTGAGTAGTCATCTGGCCCTGAAATTTCTACCTTATGCTCGGGAGGATAGTCCCCAAAGTCTAAGACAACTTTTGGCCCGATCTGAATTGTTCAAGCCATCCGTAGAGCAGCCCTTCCAAAGGCATTCTGATCGAGTTTCGTTTTTCAAAATATCAATTATTCTGTTTATTACAGTTAATTAGGGAATGCCCCTTTGCGGCGTCAGTTTCCTGACCAGTGAGTCGTCATCTGGCCCTGGAATTTCTACTTAATGCTCGGGAGGATAGCCCCCACAGTCTAAGACAACTTTTGGCCCGATCTGAATTGTTCAAGCCATCCCTAGCACCGCCCTTCGAAAGGCATTCCGATCGAGTTTCGTTTTTTCAAAAGATCAATTATTCTGATTAGTACAATTAATAATTAGGGAATGCCCCTACGCGGCGTCAGTTTCCTGGCCATTGAGTAGTCATCTGGCTGTGAAATTTCTACCTTATGCTCGGGAGGATAGTCCCCACAGTCTAAGACAACTTTTGGCCCGATCTGAATTGTTCAAGCCATCCCTAGCACCGCCTTCGAAAGGCATTCCGATCGAGTTTCGTTTTTCAAAATATCAATTATTCTGATTAGTACAATTAATTAGGGAATGCCCCTACGCGTCGTTAGTTTCCTGGCCATTGAGTAGTCATCTGGCCCTGAAATTTCTACCTTATGCTCGGGAGGATAGTCCCCAAAGTCTAAGACAACTTTTGGCACGATCTGAATTGTTCAAGCCATCCGTAGAGCAGCCCTTCCAAAGGCATTCTGATCGAGTTTCGTTTTTCAAAATATCAATTATTCTGTTTATTACAGTTAATTAGGGAATGCCCCTTTGCGGCGTCAGTTTCCTGACCAGTGAGTCGTCATCTGGCCCTGGAATTTCTACTTAATGCTCGGGAGGATAGCCCCCACAGTCTAAGACAACTTTTGGCCCGATCTGAATTGTTCAAGCCATCCCTAGCACCGCCCTTCGAAAGGCATTCCGATCGAGTTTCGTTTTTCAAAATATCAATTATTCTGATTAGTACAATTAATAATTAGGGAATGCCCCTACGCGGCGTCAGTTTCCTGGCCATTGAGTAGTCATCTGGCCCTGAAATTTCTACCTTATGCTCGGGAGGATAGTCCCCACAGTCTAAGACAACTTTTGGCCCGATCTGAATTGTTCAAGCCATCCCTAGCACCAACCTTCCTTAGGACATTCTGATCGAGTAACGTTTTTTCAAAAACTCAATTATTCTGATTAGTACAATTAATAATTAGGGAATGCCCCTACCTACGCGTCGTTAGTTTCCTGGCCATTGTAGTCATCTGGCCCTGAAATTTCTACCTTATGCTCGGGGGGATAGTCCCCAAAGTCTAAGACAACTTTTGGCACGATCTGAATTTTCAAGCCATCCGTAGAGCAGCCCTTCCTAAGGAATTCTGATCGAGTTTCGTTTTTCAAAATATAAATTATTCTGTTTATTACAGTTAATTAAGGAATGCCCATTCGCGGCGTCAGTTTCCTGACCAGTGAGTCGTCTCTGGCCCTGAAATTTCTACTTAATGCTCGGGAGGATAGCCCCCACAGTCTAAGACAACTTTTGGCCCGATCTGAATTGTTCAAGCCATCCCTAGCACCGCCCTTCGAAAGGCATTCCGATCGAGTTTCGTTTTTCAAAATATCAATTATTCTGATTAGTACAATTAATAATTAGGGAATGCCCCTAAGCGTCGTTAGTTTCCTGGCCATTGAGTAGTCATCTGGCCCTTAAATTTCTACCTTATGCTCGGGAGGATAGTCCCCAAAGTCTAAGACAACTTTTGGCCCGATCTGAATTGTTCAAGCCATCCGTAGAGCAGCCTTCCAAAGGCATTCCGATCGAGTTTCGTTTTTTAAAATATCAATTATTCTGATTAGTACAATTAATAATTAGGGAATGCCCCTACACGGCGTCAGTTTCCTGACCAGTGAGTCGTCATCTGGCCCTGGAATTTCTACTTAATGCTCGGGAGGATAGCTCCCACAGTATAAGACAACTTTTGGCCGATCTGAATTATTCAAGCCATCCCTAGCACCAACCTTCCTTAGGACATTCTGATCGAGTAACGTTTTTTCAAAAACTCAATTATTCTGATTAGTACAATTAATAATTAGGGAATGCCCCTAGGCCTACGCGTCGTTAGTTTCCTGGCCATTGAGTCGTCATCTGGCCCTGGAATTTCTACTTAATGCTCGGGAGGATAGCTCCCACAGTCTAAGACAACTTTTGGCCGATCTGAATTATTCAAGCCATCCCTAGCACCAACCTTCCTTAGGACATTCTGATCGAGTAACGTTTTTTCAAAAACTCAATTATTCTGATTAGTACAATTAATAATTAGGGAATGCCCCTACGCGTCGTTAGTTTCCTGGCCATTGAGTAGTCATCTGGCCCTGAAATTTCTACCTTATGCTCGGGAGGATAGTCCCCAAAGTCTAAGACAACTTTTGGCACGATCTGAATTGTTCAAGCCATCCGTAGAGCAGCCCTTCCAAAGGCATTCTGATCGATTTCGTTTTTCAAAATGTCAATTATTCTGTTTATTACAGTTAATTAGGGAATGCCCCTTTGCGGCGTCAGTTTCCTGACCAGTGAGTCGTCATCTGGCCCTGGAATTTCTACTTAATGCTCGGGAGGATAGCCCCCACAGTCTAAGACAACTTTTGGCCCGATCTGAATTGTTCAAGCCATCCCTAGCACCGCCCTTCGAAAGGCATTCCGATCGAGTTTCGTTTTTTCAAAAGATCAATCATTCTGATTAGTACAATTAATAATTAGGGAATGCCCCTACGCGGCGTCAGTTTCCTGGCCATTGAGTAGTCATCTGGCTGTGAAATTTCTACCTTATGCTCGGGAGGATAGTCCCCACAGTCTAAGACAACTTTTGGCCCGATCTGAATTATTCAAGCCATCCCTAGCACCAACCTTCCTTAGGACATTCTGATCGAGTAACGTTTTTTCAAAAACTCAATTATTCTGATTAGTACAATTAATAATTAGGGAATGCCCCTAGGCCTACGCGTCGTTAGTTTCCTGGCCATTGAGTCGTCATCTGGCCCTGGAATGTCTACTTAATGCTCGGGAGGATAGCTCCCACAGTATAAGACAACTTTTGGCCGATCTGAATTATTCAAGCCATCCCTAGCACAAACCTTCCTTAGGACATTCTGATCGAGTAACGTTTTTTCAAAAACTCAATTATTCTGATTAGTACAATTAATAATTAGGGAATGCCCCTACGCGTCGTTAGTTTCCTGGCCATTGAGTAGTCATCTGGCCCTGAAATTTCTACCTTATGCTCGGGAGGATAGTCCCCAAAGTCTAAGACAACTTTTGGCACGATCTGAATTGTTCAAGCCATCCGTAGAGCAGCCCTTCCAAAGGCATTCTGATCGATTTCGTTTTTCAAAATGTCAATTATTCTGTTTATTACAGTTAATTAGGGAATGCCCCTTTGCGGCGTCAGTTTCCTGACTTGTGAGTCGTCATCTGGCCCTGGAATTTCTACTTAATGCTCGGGAGGATAGCCCCCAAGTCTAAGACAACTTTTGGCCCGATCTGAATTGTTCAAGCCATCCCTAGCACAGCCCTTCGAAAGGCATTCCGATCGAGTTTCGTTTTTTCAAAAGATCAATCATTCTGATTAGTACAATTAATAATTAGGGAATGCCCCTACGCGGCGTCAGTTTCCTGGCCATTGAGTAGTCATCTGGCTGTGAAATTTCTACCTTATGCTCGGGAGGATAGTCCCCACAGTCTAAGACAACTTTTGGCCCGATCTGAATTGTTCAAGCCATCCGTAGAGCAGCCCTTCCAAAGGCATTCTGATCGAGTTTCGTTTTTCAAAATATCAATTATTCTGATTAGTAAAATTAATAATTAGGGAACGCCCCTACACGGCGTTAGTTTCCTGACCAGTGAGTCGTCATCTGGCCCTGGAATGTCTACTTAATGCTCGGGAGGATAGCCCCCACAGTCTAAGACAACTTTTGGCCCGATCTGAATTATTCAAGCCATCCCTAGCACCAACCTTCGAAAGGCATTCCGATCGAGTTTCGTTTTTCAAAAACTCAATTATTCTGATTAGTACAAATAATAATTAGGGAATGCCCCTACGCGTCGTTAGTTTCCTGGCCATTGAGTAGTCATCTGGCCCTGAAATTTCTACCTTATGCTCGGGAGGATAGTCCCCAAAGTCTAAGACAACTTTTGGCACGATCTGAATTGTTCAAGCCATCCGTAGAGCAGCCCTTCCAAAGGCATTCTGATCGATTTCGTTTTTCAAAATGTCAATTATTCTGTTTATTACAGTTAATTAGGGAATGCCCCTTTGCGGCGTCAGTTTCCTGACCAGTGAGTCGTCATCTGGCCCTGGAATGTCTACTTAATGCTCGGGAGGATAGCCCCCACAGTCTAAGACAACTTTTGGCCCGATCTGAATTGTTCAAGCCATCCCTAGCACAGCCCTTCGAAAGGCATTCCGATCGAGTTTCGTTTTTTCAAAAGATCAATCATTCTGATTAGTACAATTAATAATTAGGGAATGCCCCTACGCGGCGTCAGTTTCCTGGCCATTGAGTAGTCATCTGGCTGTGAAATTTCTACCTTATGCTCGGGAGGATAGTCCCCACAGTCTAAGACAACTTTTGGCCCGATCTGAATTGTTCAAGCCATCCGTAGAGCAGCCCTTCCAAAGGCATTCTGATCGAGTTTCGTTTTTCAAAATATAATTATTCTGATTAGTACAGTTAATTAAGGAATGCCCATTCGCGGCGTCAGTTTCCTGACCAGTGAGTCGTCATCTGGCCCTGAAATTTCTACTTAATGCTCGGGAGGATAGCTCCCACAGTCTAAGACAACTTTTGGCCCGATCTGAATTGTTCAAGCCATCCCTAGCACCAACCTTCCTTAGGACATTCTGATCGAGTTTCGTTTTTTCAAAAATCAATTATTCTGATTAGTACAATTAATAATTAGGGAATGCCCCTAGGCCTACGCGTCGTTAGTTTCCTGGCCATTGAGTCGTCATCTGGCCCTGAAATTTCTACTTAATGCTCGGGAGGATAGCTCCCACAGTCTAAGACAACTTTTGGCCGATCTGAATTGTTCAAGCCATCCCTAGCACAGCCCTTCGAAAGGCATTCCGATCGAGTTTCGTTTTTCAAAATATCAATTATTCTGATTAGTACAATTAATAATTAGGGAATGCCCCTACGCGTCGTTAGTTTCCTGGCCATTGAGTAGTCATCTGGCCCTGAAATTTCTACCTTATGCTCGGGGGGATAGTCCCCAAAGTCTAAGACAACTTTTGGCACGATCTGAATTGTTCAAGCCATCCGTAGAGCAGCCCTTCCTAAGGAATTCTGATCGAGTTTCGTTTTTCAAAATATAATTATTCTGTTTATTACAGTTAATTAAGGAATGCCCATTCGCGGCGTCAGTTTCCTGACCAGTGAGTCGTCATCTGGCCCTGAAATTTCTACTTAATGCTCGGGAGGATAGTCCCCACAGTCTAAGACAACTCTTGGCCCGATCTGAATTGTTCAAGCCATCCGTAGAGCAGCCCTTCCAAAGGCATTCTGATCGAGTTTCGTTTTTCAAAATATCAATTATTCTGATTAGTAAAATTAATAATTAGGGAACGCCCCTACACGGCGTTAGTTTCCTGACAAGTGAGTCGTCATCTGGCCCTGGAATGTCTACTTAATGCTCGGGAGGATAGCTCCCACAGTATAAGACAACTTTTGGCCCGATCTGAATTATTCAAGCCATCCCTAGCACCAACCTTCCTTAGGACATTCTGATCGAGTAACGTTTTTTCAAAAACTCAATTATTCTGATTAGTACAATTAATAATTAGGGAATGCCCCTACGCGTCGTTAGTTTCCTGGCCATTGAGTAGTCATCTGGCCCTGAAATTTCTACCTTATGCTCGGGGGGATAGTCCCCAAAGTCTAAGACAACTTTTGGCACGATCTGAATTGTTCAAGCCATCCGTAGAGCAGCCCTTCCTAAGGAATTCTGATCGAGTTTCGTTTTTCAAAATGTAAATTATTCTGTTTATTACAGTTAATTAAGGAATGCCCATTCGCGGCGTCAGTTTCCTGACCAGTGAGTCGTCTTCTGGCCCTGAAATTTCTACTTAATGCTCGGGAGGATAGCCCCCACAGTCTAAGACAACTTTTGGCCCGATCTGAATTGTTCAAGCCATCCCTAGCACCGCCCTTCGAAAGGCATTCCGATCGAGTTTCGTTTTTTCAAAAGATCAATCATTCTGATTAGTACAATTAATAATTAGGGAATGCCCCTACGCGGCGTCAGTTTCCTGGCCATTGAGTAGTCATCTGGCTGTGAAATTTCTACCTTATGCTCGGGAGGATAGTCCCCAAAGTCTAAGACAACTTTTGGCCCGATCTGAATTGTTCAAGCCATCCGTAGAGCAGCCCTTCCAAAGGCATTCCGATCGAGTTTCGTTTTTCAAAATATCAATTATTCTGATTAGTACAATTAATAATTAGGGAACGCCCCTACACGGCGTCAGTTTCCTGACCAGTGAGTCGTCATCTGGCCCTGCAATGTCTACTTAATGCTCGGGAGGATAGCTCCCACAGTCTAAGACAACTTTTGGCCGATCTGAATTATTCAAGCCATCCCTAGCACCAACCTTCCTTAGGACATTCTGATCGAGTAACGTTTTTTCAAAAACTCAATTATTCTGATTAGTACAATTAATAATTAGGGAATGCCCCTACGCGTCGTTAGTTTCCTGGCCATTGAGTAGTCATCTGGCCCTGAAATTTCTACCTTATGCTCGGGAGGATAGTCCCCAAAGTCTAAGACAACTTTTGGCACGATCTGAATTGTTCAAGCCATCCGTAGAGCAGCCCTTCCAAAGGCATTCTGATCGATTTCGTTTTTCAAAATGTCAATTATTCTGTTTATTACAGTTAATTAGGGAATGCCCCTTTGCGGCGTCAGTTTCCTGACCAGTGAGTCGTCATCTGGCCCTGGAATTTCTACTTAATGCTCGGGAGGATAGCCCCCACAGTCTAAGACAACTTTTGGCCCGATCTGAATTGTTCAAGCCATCCCTAGCACCGCCCTTCGAAAGGCATTCCGATCGAGTTTCGTTTTTTCAAAAGATCAATCATTCTGATTAGTACAATTAATAATTAGGGAATGCCCCTACGCGGCGTCAGTTTCCTGGCCATTGAGTAGTCATCTGGCTGTGAAATTTCTACCTTATGCTCGGGAGGATAGTCCCCACAGTCTAAGACAACTTTTGGCCCGATCTGAATTATTCAAGCCATCCCTAGCACCAACCTTCCTTAGGACATTCTGATCGAGTAACGTTTTTTCAAAAACTCAATTATTCTGATTAGTACAATTAATAATTAGGGAATGCCCCTAGGCCTACGCGTCGTTAGTTTCCTGGCCATTGTAGTCATCTGGCCCTGAAATTTCTACCTAATGCTGGGGGGGGATAGTCCCCAAAGTCTAAGACAACTTTTGGCACGATCTGAATTGTTCAAGCCATCCGTAGAGCAGCCCTTCCTAAGGAATTCTGATCGAGTTTCGTTTTTCAAAATATCAATTATTCTGTTTATTACAGTTAATTAAGGAATGCCCATTCGCGGCGTCAGTTTCCTGACCAGTGAGTCGTCTTCTGGCCCTGAAATTTCTACTTAATGCTCGGGAGGATAGCAGTCTAAGACAACTTTTGGCCCGATCTGAATTGTTCAAGCCATCCCTAGCACCGCCCTTCGAAAGGCATTCCGATCGAGTTTCGTTTTTCAAAATATCAATTATTCTGATTAGTACAGTTAATTAGGGAATGCCCCTACGCGGCGTCAGTTTCCTGGCCAGTGAGTAGTCATCTGGCCCTGAAATTTCTACCTTATGCTCGGGGGGATAGTCCCCAAAGTCTAAGACAACTTTTGGCACGATCTGAATTGTTCAAGCCATCCGTAGAGCAGCCCTTCCAAAGGCATTCTGATCGAGTTTCGTTTTTCAAAATATCAATTATTCTGATTAGTAAAATTAATAATTAGGGAACGCCCCTACACGGCGTCAGTTTCCTGACCAGTGAGTCGTCATCTGGCCCTGGAATGTCTACTTAATGCTCGGGAGGATAGCTCCCACAGTATAAGACAACTTTTGGCCCGATCTGAATTATTCAAGCCATCCCTAGCACCAACCTTCCTTAGGACATTCTGATCGAGTAACGTTTTTTCAAAAACTCAATTATTCTGATTAGTACAATTAATAATTAGGGAATGCCCCTACGCGTCGTTAGTTTCCTGGCCATTGAGTAGTCATCTGGCCCTGAAATTTCTACCTTATGCTCGGGGGGATAGTCCCCAAAGTCTAAGACAACTTTTGGCACGATCTGAATTGTTCAAGCCATCCGTAGAGCAGCCCTTCCTAAGGCATTCTGATCGAGTTTCGTTTTTCAAAATATCAATTATTCTGTTTATTACAGTTAATTAAGGAATGCCCATTCGCGGCGTCAGTTTCCTGACCAGTGAGTCGTCATCTGGCCCTGAAATTTCTACTTAATGCTCGGGAGGATAGCCCCCACAGTCTAAGACAACTTTTGGCCCGATCTGAATTGTTCAAGCCATCCCTAGCACCGCCCTTCGAAAGGCATTCCGATCGAGTTTCGTTTTTTCAAAAGATCAATCATTCTGATTAGTACAATTAATAATTAGGGAATGCCCCTACGCGGCGTCAGTTTCCTGGCCATTGAGTAGTCATCTGGCTGTGAAATTTCTACCTTATGCTCGGGAGGATAGTCCCCACAGTCTAAGACAACTTTTGGCCCGATCTGAATTATTCAAGCCATCCCTAGCACCAACCTTCCTTAGGACATTCTGATCGAGTAACGTTTTTTCAAAAACTCAATTATTCTGATTAGTACAATTAATAATTAGGGAATGCCCCTACGCGTCGTTAGTTTCCTGGCCATTGTAGTCATCTGGCCCTGAAATTTCTACCTAATGCTCGGGGGGATAGTCCCCAAAGTCTAAGACAACTTTTGGCACGATCTGAATTGTTCAAGCCATCCGTAGAGCAGCCCTTCCTAAGGAATTCTGATCGAGTTTCGTTTTTCAAAATATCAATTATTCTGTTTATTACAGTTAATTAAGGAATGCCCATTCGCGGCGTCAGTTTCCTGACCAGTGAGTCGTCATCTGGCCCTGAAATTTCTACTTAATGCTCGGGAGGATAGCAGTCTAAGACAACTTTTGGCCCGATCTGAATTGTTCAAGCCATCCCTAGCACCGCCCTTCGAAAGGCATTCCGATCGAGTTTCGTTTTTCAAAATATCAATTATTCTGTTTATTACAGTTAATTAAGGAATGCCCCTTCGCGGCGTCAGTTTCCTGACCAGTGAGTCGTCATCTGGCCCTGAAATTTCTACCTTATGCTCGGGAGGATAGTCCCCAAAGTCTAAGACAACTTTTGGCACGATCTGAATTGTTCAAGCCATCCGTAGAGCAGCCCTTCCAAAGGCATTCTGATCGAGTTTCGTTTTTCAAAATATCAATTATTCTGATTAGTAAAATTAATAATTAGGGAACGCCCCTACACGGCGTCAGTTTCCTGACCAGTGAGTCGTCATCTGGCCCTGGAATGTCTACTTAATGCTCGGGAGGATAGCTCCCACAGTATAAGACAACTTTTGGCCCGATCTGAATTATTCAAGCCATCCCTAGCACCAACCTTCCTTAGGACATTCTGATCGAGTAACGTTTTTTCAAAAACTCAATTATTCTGATTAGTACAATTAATAATTAGGGAATGCCCCTACGCGTCGTTAGTTTCCTGGCCATTGAGTAGTCATCTGGCCCTGAAATTTCTACCTTATGCTCGGGGGGGGGGATAGTCCCCAAAGTCTAAGACAACTTTTGGCACGATCTGAATTGTTCAAGCCATCCGTAGAGCAGCCCTTCCTAAGGAATTCTGATCGAGTTTCGTTTTTCAAAATATAAATTATTCTGTTTATTACAGTTAATTAAGGAATGCCCATTCGCGGCGTCAGTTTCCTGACCAGTGAGTCGTCTTCTGGCCCTGAAATTTCTACTTAATGCTCGGGAGGATAGCCCCCACAGTCTAAGACAACTTTTGGCCCGATCTGAATTGTTCAAGCCATCCCTAGCACCGCCCTTCGAAAGGCATTCCGATCGAGTTTCGTTTTTTCAAAAGATCAATCATTCTGATTAGTACAATTAATAATTAGGGAATGCCCCTACGCGGCGTCAGTTTCCTGGCCATTGAGTAGTCATCTGGCTGTGAAATTTCTACCTTATGCTCGGGAGGATAGTCCCCAAAGTCTAAGACAACTTTTGGCCCGATCTGAATTGTTCAAGCCATCCGTAGAGCAGCCCTTCCAAAGGCATTCCGATCGAGTTTCGTTTTTCAAAATATCAATTATTCTGATTAGTACAATTAATAATTAGGGAACGCCCCTACACGGCGTCAGTTTCCTGACCAGTGAGTCGTCATCTGGCCCTGCAATGTCTACTTAATGCTCGGGAGGATAGCTCCCACAGTATAAGACAACTTTTGGCCGATCTGAATTATTCAAGCCATCCCTAGCACCAACCTTCCTTAGGACATTCTGATCGAGTAACGTTTTTTCAAAAACTCAATTATTCTGATTAGTACAATTAATAATTAGGGAATGCCCCTACGCGTCGTTAGTTTCCTGGCCATTGAGTAGTCATCTGGCCCTGAAATTTCTACCTTATGCTCGGGAGGATAGTCCCCAAAGTCTAAGACAACTTTTGGCACGATCTGAATTGTTCAAGCCATCCGTAGAGCAGCCCTTCCAAAGGCATTCTGATCAATTTCGTTTTTCAAAATGTCAATTATTCTGTTTATTACAGTTAATTAGGGAATGCCCCTTTGCGGCGTCAGTTTCCTGACTAGTGAGTCGTCATCTGGCCCTGGAATTTCTGCTTAATGCTCGGGAGGATAGCCCCCACAGTCTAAGACAACTTTTGGCCCGATCTGAATTGTTCAAGCCATCCCTAGCACCGCCCTTCGAAAGGCATTCCGATCGAGTTTCGTTTTTTCAAAAGATCAATCATTCTGATTAGTACAATTAATAATTAGGGAATGCCCCTACGCGGCGTCAGTTTCCTGGCCATTGAGTAGTCATCTGGCTGTGAAATTTCTACCTTATGCTCGGGAGGATAGTCCCCACAGTCTAAGACAACTTTTGGCCCGATCTGAATTATTCAAGCCATCCCTAGCACCAACCTTCCTTAGGACATTCTGATCGAGTAACGTTTTTTCAAAACTCAATTATTCTGATTAGTACAATTAATAATTAGGGAATGCCCCTAGGCCTACGCGTCGTTAGTTTCCTGGCCATTGTAGTCATCTGGCCCTGAAATTTCTACCTAATGCTCGGGGGGGGGGGGATAGTCCCCAAAGTCTAAGACAACTTTTGGCACGATCTGAATTGTTCAAGCCATCCGTAGAGCAGCCCTTCCTAAGGAATTCTGATCGAGTTTCGTTTTTCTAAATATCAATTATTCTGTTTATTACAGTTAATTAAGGAATGCCCATTCGCGGCGTCAGTTTCCTGACCAGCGAGTCGTCTTCTGGCCCTGAAATTTCTACTTAATGCTCGGGAGGATAGCAGTCTAAGACAACTTTTGGCCCGATCTGAATTGTTCAAGCCATCCCTAGCACCGCCCTTCGAAAGGCATTCCGATCGAGTTTCGTTTTTCAAAATATCAATTATTCTGTTTATTACAGTTAATTAGGGAATGCCCCTTCGCGGCGTCAGTTTCCTGACCAGTGAGTCGTCATCTGGCCCTGAAATTTCTACCTTATGCTCGGGGGAGATAGTCCCCAAAGTCTAAGACAACTTTTGGCACGATCTGAATTGTTCAAGCCATCCGTAGAGCAGCCCTTCCTAAGGAATTCTGATCGAGTTTCGTTTTTCAAAATATAATTATTCTGTTTATTACAGTTAATTAAGGAATGCCCATTCGCGGCGTCAGTTTCCTGACCAGTGAGTCGTCTTCTGGCCCTGAAATTTCTACTTAATGCTCGGGAGGATAGTCCCCACAGTCTAAGACAACTCTTGGCCCGATCTGAATTGTTCAAGCCATCCGTAGAGCAGCCCTTCCAAAGGCATTCTGATCGAGTTTCGTTTTTCAAAATATCAATTATTCTGATTAGTAAAATTAATAATTAGGGAACGCCCCTACACGGCGTCAGTTTCCTGACAAGTGAGTCGTCATCTGGCCCTGGAATGTCTACTTAATGCTCGGGAGGATAGCTCCCACAGTATAAGACAACTTTTGGCCCGATCTGAATTATTCAAGCCATCCCTAGCACCAACCTTCCTTAGGACATTCTGATCGAGTAACGTTTTTTCAAAAACTCAATTATTCTGATTAGTACAATTAATAATTAGGGAATGCCCCTACGCGTCGTTAGTTTCCTGGCCATTGAGTAGTCATCTGGCCCTGAAATTTCTACCTTATGCTCGGGGGGGGGGGATAGTCCCCAAAGTCTAAGACAACTTTTGGCACGATCTGAATTGTTCAAGCCATCCGTAGAGCAGCCCTTCCTAAGGAATTCTGATCGAGTTTCGTTTTTCAAAATGTAAATTATTCTGTTTATTACAGTTAATTAAGGAATGCCCATTCGCGGCGTCAGTTTCCTGACCAGTGAGTCGTCTTCTGGCCCTGAAATTTCTACTTAATGCTCGGGAGGATAGCCCCCACAGTCTAAGACAACTTTTGGCCCGATCTGAATTGTTTAAGCCATCCCTAGCACCGCCCTTCGAAAGGCATTCCGATCGAGTTTCGTTTTTTCAAAAGATCAATCATTCTGATTAGTACAATTAATAATTAGGGAATGCCCCTACGCGGCGTCAGTTTCCTGGCCATTGAGTAGTCATCTGGCTGTGAAATTTCTACCTTATGCTCGGGAGGATAGTCCCCAAAGTCTAAGACAACTTTTGGCCCGATCTGAATTGTTCAAGCCATCCGTAGAGCAGCCCTTCCAAAGGCATTCCGATCGAGTTTCGTTTTTCAAAATATCAATTATTCTGATTAGTACAATTAATAATTAGGGAACGCCCCTACACGGCGTCAGTTTCCTGACCAGTGAGTCGTCATCTGGCCCTGCAATGTCTACTTAATGCTCGGGAGGATAGCTCCCACAGTATAAGACAACTTTTGGCCGATCTGAATTATTCAAGCCATCCCTAGCACCAACCTTCCTTAGGACATTCTGATCGAGTAACGTTTTTTCAAAACTCAATTATTCTGATTAGTACAATTAATAATTAGGGAATGCCCCTACGCGTCGTTAGTTTCCTGGCCATTGAGTAGTCATCTGGCCCTGAAATTTCTACCTTATGCTCGGGAGGATAGTCCCCAAAGTCTAAGACAACTTTTGGCACGATCTGAATTGTTCAAGCCATCCGTAGAGCAGCCCTTCCAAAGGCATTCTGATCAATTTCGTTTTTCAAAATGTCAATTATTCTGTTTATTACAGTTAATTAGGGAATGCCCCTTTGCGGCGTCAGTTTCCTGACTAGTGAGTCGTCATCTGGCCCTGGAATTTCTGCTTAATGCTCGGGAGGATAGCCCCCACAGTCTAAGACAACTTTTGGCCCGATCTGAATTGTTCAAGCCATCCCTAGCACCGCCCTTCGAAAGGCATTCCGATCGAGTTTCGTTTTTTCAAAAGATCAATCATTCTGATTAGTACAATTAATAATTAGGGAATGCCCCTACGCGGCGTCAGTTTCCTGGCCATTGAGTAGTCATCTGGCTGTGAAATTTCTACCTTATGCTCGGGAGGATAGTCCCCACAGTCTAAGACAACTTTTGGCCCGATCTGAATTATTCAAGCCATCCCTAGCACCAACCTTCCTTAGGACATTGTGATCGAGTAACGTTTTTTCAAAAACTCAATTATTCTGATTAGTACAATTAATAATTAGGGAATGCCCCTAGGCCTACGCGTCGTTAGTTTCCTGGCCATTGTAGTCATCTGGCCCTGAAATTTCTACCTAATGCTTGGGGGGGGGGGGATAGTCCCCAAAGTCTAAGACAACTTTTGGCACGATCTGAATTGTTCAAGCCATCCGTAGAGCAGCCCTTCCTAAGGAATTCTGATCGAGTTTCGTTTTTCAAAATATCAATTATTCTGTTTATTACAGTTAATTAAGGAATGCCCATTCGCGGCGTCAGTTTCCTGACCAGTGAGTCGTCTTCTGGCCCTGAAATTTCTACTTAATGCTCGGGAGGATAGCAGTCTAAGACAACTTTTGGCCCGATCTGAATTGTTCAAGCCATCCCTAGCACCGCCCTTCGAAAGGCATTCCGATCGAGTTTCGTTTTTCAAAATATCAATTATTCTGTTTATTACAGTTAATTAAGGAATGCCCATTCGCGGCGTCAGTTTCCTGACCAGTGAGTCGTCATCTGGCCCTGAAATTTCTACCTTATGCTCGGGGGGATAGTCCCCAAAGTCTAAGACAACTTTTGGCACGATCTGAATTGTTCAAGCCATCCGTAGAGCAGCCCTTCCAAAGGCATTCTGATCGAGTTTCGTTTTTCAAAATATCAATTATTCTGATTAGTAAAATTAATAATTAGGGAACGCCCCTACACGGCGTCAGTTTCCTGACAAGTGAGTCGTCATCTGGCCCTGGAATGTCTACTTAATGCTCGGGAGGATAGCTCCCACAGTATAAGACAACTTTTGGCCCGATCTGAATTATTCAAGCCATCCCTAGCACCAACCTTCCTTAGGACATTCTGATCGAGTAACGTTTTTTCAAAAACTCAATTATTCTGATTAGTACAATTAATAATTAGGGAATGCCCCTACGCGTCGTTAGTTTCCTGGCCATTGAGTAGTCATCTGGCCCTGAAATTTCTACCTTATGCTCGGGGGGGGATAGTCCCCAAAGTCTAAGACAACTTTTGGCACGATCTGAATTGTTCAAGCCATCCGTAGAGCAGCCCTTCCTAAGGAATTCTGATCGAGTTTCGTTTTTCAAAATATAAATTATTCTGTTTATTACAGTTAATTAAGGAATGCCCATTCGCGGCGTCAGTTTCCTGACCAGTGAGTCGTCTTCTGGCCCTGAAATTTCTACTTAATGCTCGGGAGGATAGCCCCCACAGTCTAAGACAACTTTTGGCCCGATCTGAATTGTTCAAGCCATCCCTAGCACCGCCCTTCGAAAGGCATTCCGATCGAGTTTCGTTTTTTCAAAAGATCAATCATTCTGATTAGTACAATTAATAATTAGGGAATGCCCCTACGCGGCGTCAGTTTCCTGGCCATTGAGTAGTCATCTGGCTGTGAAATTTCTACCTTATGCTCGGGAGGATAGTCCCCACAGTCTAAGACAACTTTTGGCCCGATCTGAATTATTCAAGCCATCCCTAGCACCAACCTTCCTTAGGACATTGTGATCGAGTAACGTTTTTTCAAAAACTCAATTATTCTGATTAGTACAATTAATAATTAGGGAATGCCCCTAGGCCTACGCGTCGTTAGTTTCCTGGCCATTGTAGTCATCTGGCCCTGAAATTTCTACCTAATGCTCGGGGGGATAGTCCCCAAAGTCTAAGACAACTTTTGGCACGATCTGAATTGTTCAAGCCATCCGTAGAGCAGCCCTTCCTAAGGAATTCTGATCGAGTTTCGTTTTTCTAAATATCAATTATTCTGTTTATTACAGTTAATTAAGGAATGCCCATTCGCGGCGTCAGTTTCCTGACCAGCGAGTCGTCTTCTGGCCCTGAAATTTCTACTTAATGCTCGGGAGGATAGCAGTCTAAGACAACTTTTGGCCCGATCTGAATTGTTCAAGCCATCCCTAGCACCGCCCTTCGAAAGGCATTCCGATCGAGTTTCGTTTTTCAAAATATCAATTATTCTGTTTATTACAGTTAATTAAGGAATGCCCATTCGCGGCGTCAGTTTCCTGACCAGTGAGTCGTCATCTGGCCCTGAAATTTCTACCTTATGCTCGGGGGGATAGTCCCCAAAGTCTAAGACAACTTTTGGCACGATCTGAATTGTTCAAGCCATCCGTAGAGCAGCCCTTCCAAAGGCATTCTGATCGAGTTTCGTTTTTCAAAATATCAATTATTCTGATTAGTAAAATTAATAATTAGGGAACGCCCCTACACGGCGTCAGTTTCCTGACAAGTGAGTCGTCATCTGGCCCTGGAATGTCTACTTAATGCTCGGGAGGATAGCTCCCACAGTATAAGACAACTTTTGGCCCGATCTGAATTATTCAAGCCATCCCTAGCACCAACCTTCCTTAGGACATTCTGATCGAGTAACGTTTTTTCAAAAACTCAATTATTCTGATTAGTACAATTAATAATTAGGGAATGCCCCTACGCGTCGTTAGTTTCCTGGCCATTGAGTAGTCATCTGGCCCTGAAATTTCTACCTTATGCTCGGGGGGGGGGGGATAGTCCCCAAAGTCTAAGACAACTTTTGGCACGATCTGAATTGTTCAAGCCATCCGTAGAGCAGCCCTTCCTAAGGAATTCTGATCGAGTTTCGTTTTTCAAAATATAAATTATTCTGTTTATTACAGTTAATTAAGGAATGCCCATTCGCGGCGTCAGTTTCCTGACCAGTGAGTCGTCTTCTGGCCCTGAAATTTCTACTTAATGCTCGGGAGGATAGCCCCCACAGTCTAAGACAACTTTTGGCCCGATCTGAATTGTTTAAGCCATCCCTAGCACCGCCCTTCGAAAGGCATTCCGATCGAGTTTCGTTTTTTCAAAAGATCAATCATTCTGATTAGTACAATTAATAATTAGGGAATGCCCCTACGCGGCGTCAGTTTCCTGGCCATTGAGTAGTCATCTGGCTGTGAAATTTCTACCTTATGCTCGGGAGGATAGTCCCCAAAGTCTAAGACAACTTTTGGCCCGATCTGAATTGTTCAAGCCATCCGTAGAGCAGCCCTTCCAAAGGCATTCCGATCGAGTTTCGTTTTTCAAAATATCAATTATTCTGATTAGTACAATTAATAATTAGGGAACGCCCCTACACGGCGTCAGTTTCCTGACCAGTGAGTCGTCATCTGGCCCTGCAATGTCTACTTAATGCTCGGGAGGATAGCTCCCACAGTATAAGACAACTTTTGGCCGATCTGAATTATTCAAGCCATCCCTAGCACCAACCTTCCTTAGGACATTCTGATCGAGTAACGTTTTTTCAAAAACTCAATTATTCTGATTAGTACAATTAATAATTAGGGAATGCCCCTACGCGTCGTTAGTTTCCTGGCCATTGAGTAGTCATCTGGCCCTGAAATTTCTACCTTATGCTCGGGAGGATAGTCCCCAAAGTCTAAGACAACTTTTGGCACGATCTGAATTGTTCAAGCCATCCGTAGAGCAGCCCTTCCAAAGGCATTCTGATCAATTTCGTTTTTCAAAATGTCAATTATTCTGTTTATTACAGTTAATTAGGGAATGCCCCTTTGCGGCGTCAGTTTCCTGACTAGTGAGTCGTCATCTGGCCCTGGAATTTCTGCTTAATGCTCGGGAGGATAGCCCCCACAGTCTAAGACAACTTTTGGCCCGATCTGAATTGTTCAAGCCATCCCTAGCACCGCCCTTCGAAAGGCATTCCGATCGAGTTTCGTTTTTTCAAAAGATCAATCATTCTGATTAGTACAATTAATAATTAGGGAATGCCCCTACGCGGCGTCAGTTTCCTGGCCATTGAGTAGTCATCTGGCTGTGAAATTTCTACCTTATGCTCGGGAGGATAGTCCCCACAGTCTAAGACAACTTTTGGCCCGATCTGAATTATTCAAGCCATCCCTAGCACCAACCTTCCTTAGGACATTGTGATCGAGTAACGTTTTTTCAAAACTCAATTATTCTGATTAGTACAATTAATAATTAGGGAATGCCCCTAGGCCTACGCGTCGTTAGTTTCCTGGCCATTGTAGTCATCTGGCCCTGAAATTTCTACCTAATGCTCGGGGGGGGGGGGGGATAGTCCCCAAAGTCTAAGACAACTTTTGGCACGATCTGAATTGTTCAAGCCATCCGTAGAGCAGCCCTTCCTAAGGAATTCTGATCGAGTTTCGTTTTTCTAAATATCAATTATTCTGTTTATTACAGTTAATTAAGGAATGCCCATTCGCGGCGTCAGTTTCCTGACCAGCGAGTCGTCTTCTGGCCCTGAAATTTCTACTTAATGCTCGGGAGGATAGCAGTCTAAGACAACTTTTGGCCCGATCTGAATTGTTCAAGCCATCCCTAGCACCGCCCTTCGAAAGGCATTCCGATCGAGTTTCGTTTTTCAAAATATCAATTATTCTGTTTATTACAGTTAATTAAGGAATGCCCATTCGCGGCGTCAGTTTCCTGACCAGTGAGTCGTCATCTGGCCCTGAAATTTCTACCTTATGCTCGGGGGAGATAGTCCCCAAAGTCTAAGACAACTTTTGGCACGATCTGAATTGTTCAAGCCATCCGTAGAGCAGCCCTTCCTAAGGAATTCTGATCGAGTTTCGTTTTTCAAAATATAAATTATTCTGTTTATTACAGTTAATTAAGGAATGCCCATTCGCGGCGTCAGTTTCTGACCAGTGAGTCGTCATCTGGCCCTGAAATTTCTACTTAATGCTCGGGAGGATAGTCCCCACAGTCTAAGACAACTCTTGGCCCGATCTGAATTGTTCAAGCCATCCGTAGAGCAGCCCTTCCAAAGGCATTCTGATCGAGTTTCGTTTTTCAAAATATCAATTATTCTGATTAGTAAAATTAATAATTAGGGAACGCCCCTACACGGCGTCAGTTTCCTGACAAGTGAGTCGTCATCTGGCCCTGGAATGTCTACTTAATGCTCGGGAGGATAGCTCCCACAGTATAAGACAACTTTTGGCCCGATCTGAATTATTCAAGCCATCCCTAGCACCAACCTTCCTTAGGACATTCTGATCGAGTAACGTTTTTTCAAAAACTCAATTATTCTGATTAGTACAATTAATAATTAGGGAATGCCCCTACGCGTCGTTAGTTTCCTGGCCATTGAGTAGTCATCTGGCCCTGAAATTTCTACCTGATGCTCGGGGGGGGGGATAGTCCCCAAAGTCTAAGACAACTTTTGGCACGATCTGAATTGTTCAAGCCATCCGTAGAGCAGCCCTTCCTAAGGAATTCTGATCGAGTTTCGTTTTTCAAAATATAAATTATTCTGTTTATTACAGTTAATTAAGGAATGCCCATTCGCGGCGTCAGTTTCCTGACCAGTGAGTCGTCTTCTGGCCCTGAAATTTCTACTTAATGCTCGGGAGGATAGCCCCCACAGTCTAAGACAACTTTTGGCCCGATCTGAATTGTTCAAGCCATCCCTAGCACCGCCCTTCGAAAGGCATTCCGATCGAGTTTCGTTTTTTCAAAAGATCAATCATTCTGATTAGTACAATTAATAATTAGGGAATGCCCCTACGCGGCGTCAGTTTCCTGGCCATTGAGTAGTCATCTGGCTGTGAAATTTCTACCTTATGCTCGGGAGGATAGTCCCCACAGTCTAAGACAACTTTTGGCCCGATCTGAATTATTCAAGCCATCCCTAGCACCAACCTTCCTTAGGACATTGTGATCGAGTAACGTTTTTTCAAAAACTCAATTATTCTGATTAGTACAATTAATAATTAGGGAATGCCCCTAGGCCTACGCGTCGTTAGTTTCCTGGCCATTGTAGTCATCTGGCCCTGAAATTTCTACCTAATGCTCGGGGGGATAGTCCCCAAAGTCTAAGACAACTTTTGGCACGATCTGAATTGTTCAAGCCATCCGTAGAGCAGCCCTTCCTAAGGAATTCTGATCGAGTTTCGTTTTTCTAAATATCAATTATTCTGTTTATTACAGTTAATTAAGGAATGCCCATTCGCGGCGTCAGTTTCCTGACCAGTGAGTCGTCTTCTGGCCCTGAAATTTCTACTTAATGCTCGGGAGGATAGCAGTCTAAGACAACTTTTGGCCCGATCTGAATTGTTCAAGCCATCCCTAGCACCGCCCTTCGAAAGGCATTCCGATCGAGTTTCGTTTTTCAAAATATCAATTATTCTGTTTATTACAGTTAATTAAGGAATGCCCATTCGCGGCGTCAGTTTCCTGACCAGTGAGTCGTCATCTGGCCCTGAAATTTCTACCTTATGCTCGGGAGGATAGTCCCCAAAGTCTAAGACAACTTTTGGCACGATCTGAATTGTTCAAGCCATCCGTAGAGCAGCCCTTCCTAAGGAATTCTGATCGAGTTTCGTTTTTCAAAATATCAATTATTCTGTTTATTACAGTTAATTAAGGAATGCCCATTCGCGGCGTCAGTTTCTTGACCAGTGAGTCGTCATCTGGCCCTGAAATTTCTACTTAATGCTCGGGAGGATAGTCCCCACAGTCTAAGACAACTTTGGCCCGATCTGAATTGTTCAAGCCATCCGTAGAGCAGCCCTTCCAAAGGCATTCTGATCGAGTTTCGTTTTTCAAAATATCAATTATTCTGATTAGTAAAATTAATAATTAGGGAACGCCCCTACACGGCGTCAGTTTCCTGACAAGTGAGTCGTCATCTGGCCCTGGAATTTCTACTTAATGCTCGGGAGGATAGCTTCCACAGTATAAGACAACTTTTGGCCCGATCTGAATTATTCAAGCCATCCCTAGCACCAACCTTCCTTAGGACATTCTGATCGAGTAACGTTTTTTCAAAAACTCAATTATTCTGATTAGTACAATTAATAATTAGGGAATGCCCCTACGCGTCGTTAGTTTCCTGGCCATTGAGTAGTCATCTGGCCCTGAAATTTCTACCTTATGCTCGGGGGGGGGGGATAGTCCCCAAAGTCTAAGACAACTTTTGGCACGATCTGAATTGTTCAAGCCATCCGTAGAGCAGCCCTTCCTAAGGAATTCTGATCGAGTTTCGTTTTTCAAAATATAAATTATTCTGTTTATTACAGTTAATTAAGGAATGCCCATTCGCGGCGTCAGTTTCCTGACCAGTGAGTCGTCTTCTGGCCCTGAAATTTCTACTTAATGCTCGGGAGGATAGCCCCCACAGTCTAAGACAACTTTTGGCCCGATCTGAATTGTTCAAGCCATCCCTAGCACCGCCCTTCGAAAGGCATTCCGATCGAGTTTCGTTTTTTCAAAAGATCAATCATTCTGATTAGTACAATTAAGAATTAGGGAATACCCCTACGCGTCGTTAGTTTCCTGGCCATTGAGTAGTCATCTGGCCCTTAAATTTCTACCTTATGCTCGGGGGGATAGTCCCCAAAGTCTAAGACAACTTTTGGCACGATCTGAATTGTTCAAGCCATCCGTAGAGCAGCCCTTCCTAAGGAATTCTGATCGAGTTTCGTTTTTCAAAATATAAATTATTCTGTTTATTACAGTTAATTAAGGAATGCCCATTCGCGGCGTCAGTTTCCTGACCAGTGAGTCGTCTTCTGGCCCTGAAATTTCTACTTAATGCTCGGGAGGATAGTCCCCACAGTCTAAGACAACTCTTGGCCCGATCTGAATTGTTCAAGCCATCCGTAGAGCAGCCCTTCCAAAGGCATTCTGATCGAGTTTCGTTTTTCAAAATATCAATTATTCTGATTAGTAAAATTAATAATTAGGGAATGCCCCTACACGGCGTTAGTTTCCTGACAAGTGAGTCGTCATCTGGCCCTGGAATGTCTACTTAATGCTCGGGAGGATAGCTCCCACAGTATAAGACAACTTTTGGCCCGATCTGAATTATTCAAGCCATCCCTAGCACCAACCTTCCTTAGGACATTCTGATCGAGTAACGTTTTTTCAAAAACTCAATTATTCTGATTAGTACAATTAATAATTAGGGAATGCCCCTACGCGTCGTTAGTTTCCTGGCCATTGAGTAGTCATCTGGCCCTGAAATTTCTACCTTATGCTCGGGGGGGGGGGGGGGGATAGTCCCCAAAGTCTAAGACAACTTTTGGCACGATCTGAATTGTTCAAGCCATCCGTAGAGCAGCCCTTCCTAAGGAATTCTGATCGAGTTTCGTTTTTCAAAATGTAAATTATTCTGTTTATTACAGTTAATTAAGGAATGCCCATTCGCGGCGTCAGTTTCCTGACCAGTGAGTCGTCTTCTGGCCCTGAAATTTCTACTTAATGCTCGGGAGGATAGCCCCCACAGTCTAAGACAACTTTTGGCCCGATCTGAATTGTTTAAGCCATCCCTAGCACCGCCCTTCGAAAGGCATTCCGATCGAGTTTCGTTTTTTCAAAAGATCAATCATTCTGATTAGTACAATTAATAATTAGGGAATGCCCCTACGCGGCGTCAGTTTCCTGGCCATTGAGTAGTCATATGGCTGTGAAATTTCTACCTTATGCTCGGGAGGATAGTCCCCAAAGTCTAAGACAACTTTTGGCCCGATCTGAATTGTTCAAGCCATCCGTAGAGCAGCCCTTCCAAAGGCATTCCGATCGAGTTTCGTTTTTCAAAATATCAATTATTCTGATTAGTACAATTAATAATTAGGGAACGCCCCTACACGGCGTCAGTTTCCTGACCAGTGAGTCGTCATCTGGCCCTGCAATGTCTACTTAATGCTCGGGAGGATAGCTCCCACAGTATAAGACAACTTTTGGCCGATCTGAATTATTCAAGCCATCCCTAGCACCAACCTTCCTTAGGACATTCTGATCGAGTAACGTTTTTCAAAAACTCAATTATTCTGATTAGTACAATTAATAATTAGGGAATGCCCCTACGCGTCGTTAGTTTCCTGGCCATTGAGTAGTCATCTGGCCCTGAAATTTCTACCTTATGCTCGGGAGGATAGTCCCCAAAGTCTAAGACAACTTTTGGCACGATCTGAATTGTTCAAGCCATCCGTAGAGCAGCCCTTCCAAAGGCATTCTGATCAATTTCGTTTTTCAAAATGTCAATTATTCTGTTTATTACAGTTAATTAGGGAATGCCCCTTTGCGGCGTCAGTTTCCTGACTAGTGAGTCGTCATCTGGCCCTGGAATTTCTGCTTAATGCTCGGGAGGATAGCCCCCACAGTCTAAGACAACTTTTGGCCCGATCTGAATTGTTCAAGCCATCCCTAGCACCGCCCTTCGAAAGGCATTCCGATCGAGTTTCGTTTTTTCAAAAGATCAATCATTCTGATTAGTACAATTAATAATTAGGGAATGCCCCTACGCGGCGTCAGTTTCCTGGCCATTGAGTAGTCATCTGGCTGTGAAATTTCTACCTTATGCTCGGGAGGATAGTCCCCACAGTCTAAGACAACTTTTGGCCCGATCTGAATTATTCAAGCCATCCCTAGCACCAACCTTCCTTAGGACATTGTGATCGAGTAACGTTTTTTCAAAAACTCAATTATTCTGATTAGTACAATTAATAATTAGGGAATGCCCCTAGGCCTACGCGTCGTTAGTTTCCTGGCCATTGTAGTCATCTGGCCCTGAAATTTCTACCTAATGCTCGGGGGGGGGGGGGATAGTCCCCAAAGTCTAAGACAACTTTTGGCACGATCTGAATTGTTCAAGCCATCCGTAGAGCAGCCCTTCCTAAGGAATTCTGATCGAGTTTCGTTTTTCTAAATATCAATTATTCTGTTTATTACAGTTAATTAAGGAATGCCCATTCGCGGCGTCAGTTTCCTGACCAGCGAGTCGTCTTCTGGCCCTGAAATTTCTACTTAATGCTCGGGAGGATAGCAGTCTAAGACAACTTTTGGCCCGATCTGAATTGTTCAAGCCATCCCTAGCACCGCCCTTCGAAAGGCATTCCGATCGAGTTTCGTTTTTCAAAATATCAATTATTCTGTTTATTACAGTTAATTAAGGAATGCCCATTCGCGGCGTCAGTTTCCTGACCAGTGAGTCGTCATCTGGCCCTGAAATTTCTACCTTATGCTCGGGGGGATAGTCCCCAAAGTCTAAGACAACTTTTGGCACGATCTGAATTGTTCAAGCCATCCGTAGAGCAGCCCTTCCAAAGGCATTCTGATCGAGTTTCGTTTTTCAAAATATCAATTATTCTGATTAGTAAAATTAATAATTAGGGAACGCCCCTACACGGCGTCAGTTTCCTGACAAGTGAGTCGTCATCTGGCCCTAGAATGTCTACTTAATGCTCGGGAGGATAGCTCCCACAGTATAAGACAACTTTTGGCCCGATCTGAATTATTCAAGCCATCCCTAGCACCAACCTTCCTTAGGACATTCTGATCGAGTAACGTTTTTTCAAAAACTCAATTATTCTGATTAGTACAATTAATAATTAGGGAATGCCCCTACGCGTCGTTAGTTTCCTGGCCATTGAGTAGTCATCTGGCCCTGAAATTTCTACCTTATGCTCGGGGGGGGGGGGGGGGATAGTCCCCAAAGTCTAAGACAACTTTTGGCACGATCTGAATTGTTCAAGCCATCCGTAGAGCAGCCCTTCCTAAGGAATTCTGATCGAGTTTCGTTTTTCAAAATATAAATTATTCTGTTTATTACAGTTAATTAAGGAATGCCCATTCGCGGCGTCAGTTTCCTGACCAGTGAGTCGTCTTCTGGCCCTGAAATTTCTACTTAATGCTCGGGAGGATAGCCCCCACAGTCTAAGACAACTTTTGGCCCGATCTGAATTGTTTAAGCCATCCCTAGCACCGCCCTTCGAAAGGCATTCCGATCGAGTTTCGTTTTTTCAAAAGATCAATCATTCTGATTAGTACAATTAATAATTAGGGAATGCCCCTACGCGGCGTCAGTTTCCTGGCCATTGAGTAGTCATCTGGCTGTGAAATTTCTACCTTATGCTCGGGAGGATAGTCCCCAAAGTCTAAGACAACTTTTGGCCCGATCTGAATTGTTCAAGCCATCCGTAGAGCAGCCCTTCCAAAGGCATTCCGATCGAGTTTCGTTTTTCAAAATATCAATTATTCTGATTAGTACAATTAATAATTAGGGAACGCCCCTACACGGCGTCAGTTTCCTGACCAGTGAGTCGTCATCTGGCCCTGCAATGTCTACTTAATGCTCGGGAGGATAGCTCCCACAGTATAAGACAACTTTTGGCCGATCTGAATTATTCAAGCCATCCCTAGCACCAACCTTCCTTAGGACATTCTGATCGAGTAACGTTTTTTCAAAAACTCAATTATTCTGATTAGTACAATTAATAATTAGGGAATGCCCCTACGCGTCGTTAGTTTCCTGGCCATTGAGTAGTCATCTGGCCCTGAAATGTCTACCTTATGCTCGGGAGGATAGTCCCCAAAGTCTAAGACAACTTTTGGCACGATCTGAATTGTTCAAGCCATCCGTAGAGCAGCCCTTCCAAAGGCATTCTGATCAATTTCGTTTTTCAAAATGTCAATTATTCTGTTTATTACAGTTAATTAGGGAATGCCCCTTTGCGGCGTCAGTTTCCTGACTAGTGAGTCGTCATCTGGCCCTGGAATTTCTGCTTAATGCTCGGGAGGATAGCCCCCACAGTCTAAGACAACTTTTGGCCCGATCTGAATTGTTCAAGCCATCCCTAGCACCGCCCTTCGAAAGGCATTCCGATCGAGTTTCGTTTTTTCAAAAGATCAATCATTCTGATTAGTACAATTAATAATTAGGGAATGCCCCTACGCGGCGTCAGTTTCCTGGCCATTGAGTAGTCATCTGGCTGTGAAATTTCTACCTTATGCTCGGGAGGATAGTCCCCACAGTCTAAGACAACTTTTGGCCCGATCTGAATTATTCAAGCCATCCCTAGCACCAACCTTCCTTAGGACATTGTGATCGAGTAACGTTTTTTCAAAAACTCAATTATTCTGATTAGTACAATTAATAATTAGGGAATGCCCCTAGGCCTACGCGTCGTTAGTTTCCTGGCCATTGTAGTCATCTGGCCCTGAAATTTCTACCTAATGCTCGGGGGGGGGGGGATAGTCCCCAAAGTCTAAGACAACTTTTGGCACGATCTGAATTGTTCAAGCCATCCGTAGAGCAGCCCTTCCTAAGGAATTCTGATCGAGTTTCGTTTTTCTAAATATCAATTATTCTGTTTATTACAGTTAATTAAGGAATGCCCATTCGCGGCGTCAGTTTCCTGACCAGCGAGTCGTCTTCTGGCCCTGAAATTTCTACTTAATGCTCGGGAGGATAGCAGTCTAAGACAACTTTTGGCCCGATCTGAATTGTTCAAGCCATCCCTAGCACCGCCCTTCGAAAGGCATTCCGATCGAGTTTCGTTTTTCAAAATATCAATTATTCTGTTTATTACAGTTAATTAAGGAATGCCCATTCGCGGCGTCAGTTTCCTGACCAGTGAGTCGTCATCTGGCCCTGAAATTTCTACCTTATGCTCGGGGGGATAGTCCCCAAAGTCTAAGACAACTTTTGGCACGATCTGAATTGTTCAAGCCATCCGTAGAGCAGCCCTTCCAAAGGCATTCTGATCGAGTTTCGTTTTTCAAAATATCAATTATTCTGATTAGTAAAATTAATAATTAGGGAACGCCCCTACACGGCGTCAGTTTCCTGACAAGTGAGTCGTCATCTGGCCCTAGAATGTCTACTTAATGCTCGGGAGGATAGCTCCCACAGTATAAGACAACTTTTGGCCCGATCTGAATTATTCAAGCCATCCCTAGCACCAACCTTCCTTAGGACATTCTGATCGAGTAACGTTTTTTCAAAAACTCAATTATTCTGATTAGTACAATTAATAATTAGGGAATGCCCCTACGCGTCGTTAGTTTCCTGGCCATTGAGTAGTCATCTGGCCCTGAAATTTCTACCTTATGCTCGGGGGGGGGGGGGATAGTCCCCAAAGTCTAAGACAACTTTTGGCACGATCTGAATTGTTCAAGCCATCCGTAGAGCAGCCCTTCCTAAGGAATTCTGATCGAGTTTCGTTTTTCAAAATATAAATTATTCTGTTTATTACAGTTAATTAAGGAATGCCCATTCGCGGCGTCAGTTTCCTGACCAGTGAGTCGTCTTCTGGCCCTGAAATTTCTACTTAATGCTCGGGAGGATAGCCCCCACAGTCTAAGACAACTTTTGGCCCGATCTGAATTGTTTAAGCCATCCCTAGCACCGCCCTTCGAAAGGCATTCCGATCGAGTTTCGTTTTTTCAAAAGATCAATCATTCTGATTAGTACAATTAATAATTAGGGAATGCCCCTACGCGGCGTCAGTTTCCTGGCCATTGAGTAGTCATCTGGCTGTGAAATTTCTACCTTATGCTCGGGAGGATAGTCCCCAAAGTCTAAGACAACTTTTGGCCCGATCTGAATTGTTCAAGCCATCCGTAGAGCAGCCCTTCCAAAGGCATTCCGATCGAGTTTCGTTTTTCAAAATATCAATTATTCTGATTAGTACAATTAATAATTAGGGAACGCCCCTACACGGCGTCAGTTTCCTGACCAGTGAGTCGTCATCTGGCCCTGCAATGTCTACTTAATGCTCGGGAGGATAGCTCCCACAGTATAAGACAACTTTTGGCCGATCTGAATTATTCAAGCCATCCCTAGCACCAACCTTCCTTAGGACATTCTGATCGAGTAACGTTTTTTCAAAAACTCAATTATTCTGATTAGTACAATTAATAATTAGGGAATGCCCCTACGCGTCGTTAGTTTCCTGGCCATTGAGTAGTCATCTGGCCCTGAAATTTCTACCTTATGCTCGGGAGGATAGTCCCCAAAGTCTAAGACAACTTTTGGCACGATCTGAATTGTTCAAGCCATCCGTAGAGCAGCCCTTCCAAAGGCATTCTGACCAATTTCGTTTTTCAAAATGTCAATTATTCTGTTTATTACAGCTAATTAGGGAATGCCCCTTTGCGGCGTCAGTTTCCTGACTAGTGAGTCGTCATCTGGCCCTGGAATTTCTGCTTAATGCTCGGGAGGATAGCCCCCACAGTCTAAGACAACTTTTGGCCCGATCTGAATTGTTCAAGCCATCCCTAGCACCGCCCTTCGAAAGGCATTCCGATCGAGTTTCGTTTTTTCAAAAGATCAATCATTCTGATTAGTACAATTAATAATTAGGGAATGCCCCTACGCGGCGTCAGTTTCCTGGCCATTGAGTAGTCATCTGGCTGTGAAATTTCTACCTTATGCTCGGGAGGATAGTCCCCACAGTCTAAGACAACTTTTGGCCCGATCTGAATTATTCAAGCCATCCCTAGCACCAACCTTCCTTAGGACATTGTGATCGAGTAACGTTTTTTCAAAAACTCAATTATTCTGATTAGTACAATTAATAATTAGGGAATGCCCCTAGGCCTACGCGTCGTTAGTTTCCTGGCCATTGAGTAGTCATCTGGCCCTGAAATTTCTACCTTATGCTCGGGGGGGGGGGGGGGGATAGTCCCCAAAGTCTAAGACAACTTTTGGCACGATCTGAATTGTTCAAGCCATCCGTAGAGCAGCCCTTCCTAAGGAATTCTGATCGAGTTTCGTTTTTCTAAATATCAATTATTCTGTTTATTACAGTTAATTAAGGAATGCCCATTCGCGGCGTCAGTTTCCTGACCAGCGAGTCGTCTTCTGGCCCTGAAATTTCTACTTAATGCTCGGGAGGATAGCAGTCTAAGACAACTTTTGGCCCGATCTGAATTGTTCAAGCCATCCCTAGCACCGCCCTTCGAAAGGCATTCCGATCGAGTTTCGTTTTTCAAAATATCAATTATTCTGATTAGTACAATTAATAATTAGGGAATGCCCCTACGCGTCGTTAGTTTCCTGGCCATTGAGTAGTCATCTGGCCCTTAAATTTCTACCTTATGCTCGGGAGGATAGTCCCCAAAGTCTAAGACAACTTTTGGCCCGATCTGAATGTTCGAGCCATCCCTTGCTTGCACCGCCCTTCCAAAGAGTTTCGTTTTTTCAAAAGATCAATTTTTCTGAAACTTGGAAGCAGAAAACCCAAGAGGCGGAGAAACTTTCCGTCAGAAGTGGATTTAATGTGGTAAATATATAATTATAAGTGCTTACAGTTGTTAAAGTGTAGAATTTTTATTGCAGATGAGGTGAAGTGAGTTCGGGATGTTTATCGTGGAATATTTAGTGAGGTATTTACGAGAAAGTTGAACTTCTTAATGGTGGTGATTCTTCAATGATGTACCATTTCTTCTTCTTCTTCTTCTTCGCTATAAGTACAGGCCACCGTCGGGTGTATTCTCGTACTGATTGTAGGTGCTGTGCAGGTGTATATATACATGTAGTGTCTCATTTACTGGTAGTACGGCGTTGGTAGTAGTGCACAGGCGCAGGCACTGCACGCACTGAGCTGAGCTGAGCTGAAGTGGGTCTGCGATCATACGAGTACGAGTTAGCCGGTCTGCCGCGTCGCTCCTGCCCATTTCGCCCCTGCCCATTTCGCCCCTGTATTTGGATGATTTGCCAGGACATGATCGTATGCCTATGACTACATGTATATCTATGTCAGCATTTGTTGAATAACAAATTATAAACTAGAGCCTAGAGTAGTAGTGTTTGGTTGTGTAAATTATAGATAATTTTGTTATTGAGTGGCCCAGAGAATGAGAGATAGAAGACTCTACGCACAATTTTGTTCTGGCACCTGCAGTTAACTGGCATGTGTTTTTCCTTATACTGAATAATTGACATCATTTTACTGAAAATTGACAAGTGCTTTGTCCACACACCATTTCTGCACTTCATCATCATCATGGCTCTCCTTGCAGGTTATCCTCGTAAACGTGGAAAATTTGTGTCCTTAACGCGGCCGTTTTTCTTCTGCATGTAGAACTTTAGCTTACATTTAGTGCATGTGCATAACGTTCCTCCGATCTCAGCGAAGTGCAGCCTTATTTTCCTAAATTGGCCCAGCTAGAGGAGCTGTTTCACAAAGATCCTAAGTAGAACTTAACACTAAGTTGGACTTAAAAATTATGGACAGCCATTGGAGCCTTAAATAAGATATATTCAAAAGCAGAAATTCAAGTATTTTAGACTTTTTATAAATTCTACATCAAGAACATGAAATTTCCTATGAAAATAGAAAATATAAATGATTTGAATCAACATTTTATGCCATTTATAATAACTTTTACCAGATGTTTTCAATGATGCTAATGGCTTTCCATAATATTTAAGTCCAACTTAGAGATAAGTTCGACTTAGGATCTTTGTTAAACAGGGCCCAGGACCCTTCTCATTGGCTATCGCTGGCTGACTGCCGGCTGCTGCCACTCGCTCAATGTTATAAGACATTGGTGCGAGTGAGGAGAAAGCTTGCGATTTCCTGTTTGATCCGATACCAAATCAATGATATTTTAATCAAACCCTTTATTTGTTACGATTTTGATCAGCATCCTTAAAAGGTTAAGTATTTCATGTAAGTTTAAGTCTGATGTAACTTTTTTTAAGTTTGAAAAATTCTCATCAAAATTGTAAGTAAAAAATGGTACCAACTGCATGATTGTATGATATCTAATTACCTTGCAAATTATCAAATGACCTTATTTTTGATGGATCACATTTTTCCAGCTGTAAATACCTGTGCGTGAAGCCGTGAAGTTATGTAAGGTCTTGTTGTTTTTATCAATTTTTTAGTTCCAGCGCGCACGGCGCCCAACACTGAAATTTTAGATCGCAATATCTCTGTAATCCTTTGACAATAAATTTTCTTGTTGAACCATGTTTGTAGTAAAAAACTGTGCCGTTTATTTGTTAATAATTAAAATGAATAAATTTGTGTAGAATATGAGAAATCAAAGATCAAATATCACATTCTCTCATATTTTCAAAATCTCTGCAAACTTTGGTCACCCCTTCATACATGTACATGTACATGTGTATCTGTTATACTGTAACAAGGTGATTTTGATGGTCCCAGCTCTCTATATTTGTTTATTTATGTTTTTTTACCCTGATATAACAAGATTCCTGATACATGTACACTGTATAACAATGAGTAAATCCCAGGTTGGCCTCAAGGACCTCACAAGTTTCTACTGTACCTGTATATATTTTCTAATTTACAGATTAAAGGTAAAACATAGTTTTGGTATGGGTCATGAATTTGGTTCAAATGAACATATTGGAAGCATATTATGCAATTTTACAATATTCAATGATCGTTGTCCCGGTTAAAATAAAAAATCAATGAATACGAAGCTAGAAGAGAGCGCGCGACCGCTCGTAATCGTTACGGGGGCGATTTAAGATCATTTCACTTTTTGATGTCGCCCCCGAAATCGGATTTTGAGCCTATTTCGGGGGCTGTTTATGGTCTTTCCGGGGCGAATCTGCCCTCCGCCCTCGTGTATTTTTTTGGCTGGTGAAAAAAATACATGGGGGCTCAGGGTGAATTTGCTTCCGAATTGCCCAAAAGAGCCCCCGAAAATCAGAAAAGAGCCCCCGTAAATGTGCATAGAGTTCAATGCAAAACAAATTTTAGAGTGTTATTTTTATGCAGGCAAGCTTGAAAAATAGCCCCCAAAAAATAAATATTAATTTTTTCCCGGGAGAGCAATGTTCTTACTGTCATATTACACACATGGGAATATGAGAATTACATGTATTCTTATATATTTTTATTCTTTCATGTACTGTACAGTAGGCTACATGTATGTTTTTGGGTTGTTCGTGCGAGGTCAATTTCTGAGATTCTAGATATTAGCCTTGTTATATCGTGATATCTCAAGAACCACTTGAGATATGAGGCTCAACCTTGGTGATAGTATGGGTCACCATTGGAAGACAATTTAATTAGATGTTTGGTAAGTACTGTAGGTCAAAGGTCATAGAGGTCAATTACCTTTTTGGGCTATTACATTGTACATGTAGGTCGTCAAGATCATAGTCAGTACCTAGACATTTTGTTTTTATTGTTACATGTACATTGTATACAGATCACATCCATTTCCTATACTGAATTTAGGGTGGAGGCATATTATTTTAATCTTCTTTCTTTCTTATAATTGTGAGGGAATGAGAAATAGCCCTTTCTTTATAATGCAAATTATTCAGGGACAAAAGGAATGTACCTAAGGAGGAGTGATATGCCCCAGTGAACATACACTCACTGTATGCAGGTTAAAGCTCATACATGCAGTGAGCAGAGATGGGACTGGTTGTAGCTGTGCCTACATGAAGCTGTAATTGATGTCTCATCCTGATATTCTTGATGTATATAGTTGATTTTGGACACCTTAATATCAACTGAAGTGACTTCATGCAGTCAAGGGTCTTCTACCCTCTTTTGTTTAGTTGAACATTGTGAAATAAAGATTGGCCTCATACCCAATAGAACCGCAACAACTGCTTCGTCTCATTTATGACTTCGAGTCGATACCCTCACATTTGGTAGTACGGATGGGGTGCGGTTTCTCTTCAGATACCTGAGAACTATTGGCTTGGCCAGGTGTGTAGCTAGCAAGGAGTACAAGACAAAAGAGGGTAGGAAGATGACGACCATGGAAGAGATGAGGGAGGAGCTGGAAAAGCTGTCATTGGAGCTGAAAAGTCGGGAAGTGTATTTCCCTCCCAAGGAAAAGAAAATCAGGCCCTTTAGTGGCACTGAAAACATGCTGGTCTCAGATTTTGTGGAGGACATTAGAGCAGGAATTAAACTTCGAAAGCTGACAGGTGAGAGTGCTATTGACTACTTGCTAGCTCACTTGGAAGGATCTGCAAGGCAGGAGGTGCAACATCGCCAAGATGGAGAAAAGAAGGATGCAGAGTCAATAATGAACATCTTATTGGAAGCTTTTGGGGACAAGCTGACTGCTAGTCAACTGATGCGGCAGATATATAACCGAGTACAAAATGAAGATGAGTCTGTGGCACAGTACGCATATGCCTTACTTGCATTTGCGACTCGATTGCAACGTAAACCAGGAGCTCCAGAGTCAAAGAATATCATCAAAGAACAGTTTGGAGATGGTTTGAGTGACCCAGTACTCAGGAGAGAAATGAAGCGGTTGTCTAAAGAAAAGCCAGAATTGTCTTTTCTAGAGGTACGAGACTGGGCGGTGGAGATGGATGAGGGAGAACTTAAGGGCATCAACCCACGCAAAAAGAAATGCACCACCTACCAGGCCGAAGCCACAGCACAGATGGGAAAGATGATAGAGGGGCTCACTGCAGCGATTAATGGCCAAACACAGTTACTTGACAAGATGATAGTACAACAGGGCATTTTCAACTCTCGTCTAAGTCAGTTAGAGGAGAGGCAGGACAATGCCAGGAGTTCCAGGAGACCTCCCCTAGACAAGAGCAAGATTGAGTGCCATCGATGCCACCGAATGGGTCATTATGCAAGGGAGTGTGAGAGTCCTCATCCTGGGGGCAATCCACGCACACAGAGGGCTGGACAGTCAAACAGTCAGCAACAGCAACAGGGAAACTGAATACACCCAGGGCTGAGAGCCAAGCCCTGGGTGCCTCGTCAGAGATGTTTGGAAGGGGCTCTAGAAATGGAGAGAAAGACAAGCTCATTGGTATTTGCCCCACGAGCGTCATTTCTGTTAATGGGATGGAACTCACTAGTGTGGTAGACTGTGGGTCTCAAGTCACAACTATCACTTCCGATTGTTTCCAGCGATCATTTCCGCCATTGACCCTGAAGGACTTAAACTGGATTTCTCTTAGTGCAGCAAATGGGACAGATATTCCTTACTCTGGATATTTTGAGGCTGATGTGACTATTGCTGGCATTACAGTTCCGGAAAGAGGTATTCTAGTAACAAATACAACACATAAACCAAAACATCCCATTCTGCTTGGAATGAATGTTCTACAAGGATTGCCAGTTGAGACCTTAGCAACTGTAATTGGAGCTAATGCGTCAGTTGTCACAAGCAAGAACTTGATCGACAAGAACAGTACCTTGGGCCTTGTTCGTGTAGCTGGAAGAGGGAAAGTGAGAGTCCCAGCTCGATCAATACAAGCTATAGAGGTGACAGGTCCCACTTGTTCTACCCAAACTGCGGTAATTGTGGACCAAATTGTGCAAACTCCGAAGGGAATCATCCTCAGTCCGACGCTGGCTCATTCGTGTAGGGGAAGAATAACTGTACAATTATACAATACCACAGATGAGGATATCTTCTTAAACACCAGAACTCCAATTAGATCTCTTCAACTTGCATCGATGATCGATGACAATAGTGTCCTGTGTCAAAGAATGGTTGCAAGTGGGGACCAACAAGCTGATACAGGTAGAATGAAACTACTAGAGACACCTGGACTACTATGGCAAGGACTGAGTGAGGAGCAGAGACAACAAGCAGAAGCCCTGTTGTTACGAAATAGTGATGTCTTTGCTGCCTCAGAAGAGGACTTGGGCCACACGGAAACGGTAACCCACCGAGTCAGAACAGTAGACGAGGAGCCTGTTAAGCTTCCTTACAGACGTATCCCTCCATCCCAGCTGGAAGAAGTAAGAGAGCATATTCGAAAGCTACTGGAGAAAAAGGTTATCAAGGAAAGTACAAGCCCTTATGCATCACCAATTGTATTGGTTCGCAAAAAAGATGGTTCATTGAGGATAACCTCAATGAACCATCTTTTTTGCGAACCAATACAATTGGTGATGCATAAGTGTGGACTACCGCAAATTGAATCAGAAAACTAGGAAAGATGCCTACCCAATACCAAGGATTGACGAATCAATGGATGCGTTACATGGCGCACAATGGTTTTCAACACTTGATCTCTTGTCGGGCTATCACCAAGTGGCTATGGATGAGAGGGACCAGCACAAGACAAGCTTCACAACACCCTTCGGCTTATACGAATATGTACTGATGCCTTTTGGATTGTGCAATGCGCCAGGAACATTCCAGCGTCTTATGCAAATTTGCCTAGGGGACCAGTTCTTCTCGTCCGTCTTGTGCTATCTGGACGACATTTTAGTGTATTCGTCTACCTTTGAAGGACAGCTCGAGAGACTAGACCGCGTATTTGACAGGCTTCGTGAGCATGGCCTAAAGATCAAGCCCTCAAAATGTGAACTTTTCCGTCCAGAAGTGAAGTATTTGGGCCATAAAGTTTCCAGAGAGGGCGTGCAGACAGATCCGGACAAGATAGAGGTGGTAAAGAGCTGGCCAACACCAAGGAATCTGAAAGAGCTACGCTCTTTTCTAGGGTTCTGCTCTTTCTATCGACGATTTGTACAGGGATTTTCACAGACTGCTGGTCCCCTGCACAGTCTGGTTGCCATCCAAGTTGAGAGAAGGAATTGCATGGGAACCAGAACACCAGGCGGCATTTGAGGAGCTCAAAGAGAAACTGTGTCAACCGCCAGTGCTTGGCTATGCAGACTTCACAAAACCATTTGAGCTCGAGGTTGATGCAAGTCTACAGGGACTAGGTGCTGTTCTTTTCCAGAGACAAGATGGTAAGCGTTTGGTAATTGCCTATGCCAGTCGAACGCTCAGAGGTGCAGAGAAGAACATGGAAAGGTACTCCAGTATGAAGCTTGAATTACTGGGGATGAAATGGGCAATTTCAGAGAAATTCAGAGACTATCTTATTGGGAGTACATTTACAGTGTTCACAGACAATAACCCTCTGGCTCATCTTAACTCGGCGAAACTAGGGGCTGTAGAACAGCGATGGGTTGGCGCCCTCTCTGCATTCAACTTTGATGTACAATACAAACCTGGAGCGTCAAACAAGGTAGCTGATGGTTTATCTCGACGCCCCCATGCGTCACCCGACACTGCACAAGAGGCGACATATACTTCTGATGGATGTTGTATGGTAGTGGGAGCTACTCGGTTGCCAGAGGAACTCCAGCACACTCATGTCTCTTCCCAATCTATCCAAGATGAGGGAGAAATGCTGGATAATGAGGAACCCAGGGAACAGTTGGAAGAATTTCAGCTTCTAGACTGGCTGGCTAAGCTCACCAAGGTTCTACAATGGGCTTACCAAAAAGCCGGGGAGAGACTTGGACATGAAGCAGTTTATCGCAAGGCACACTACGACAAATCTGCTAAAGAGAGACCACTGACAGTTGGCACCAGAGTGTACCTAAGGAGCCATCCTCAAGGTATTGCTGATGGGTGGCAATCAACGGTATACAAGATTGTATCCCGACCAGGAGAGGGAGCAGTCTATGCTATTGAGAAAGCAGATGGAAGTGGTGGTCCACGGACTGTCAACCGAAGGGAGCTAAAGGTGTGCCCAGTCAGTGAACAATCAGACCCTGTCATTCTCAAAACTAGACAGGGGAGAACACGCAATACCCCCCAAGAGCAGACTGATAGCATTTCTGATGACTCCAGCTCAGCCATTGAAATAGTGGTAAGGGATCTACCAGCTGAGTCCACTGACGAACAGCCTGATTTATATGTCTGGACCCCTGAACCAGAATCCAGTGATGAGGATGACCTCCTTTCCCCACCTCCACGTCCACGTCGAAGCCTGAGGCCAACTAAAGGGAAACACAGCAATCCTCTTCGTCTACCTCGGTCTGCAGCGACAGCTAACTTCATCGATGGTAATGCCAGAGTAAAGCCAAGTGCACAGAACGAACATAGTGTAGTTTTGATTGACAGACTCCTAAGTGGTATTAATCGCGAGTTACATTGGGATGAAACCTCTACGTCATATTAATAGCAACTCTTACTACCTGATGTGGAACTATTACTGGAGAAAGCGGTTGGAATCTTGTGGACGATATCAGTGTTTGTGAACATAAAACTTTAATCGATATTATTGAAGAAAACAGTGGAAATATTGATTGATAAGATGTGTTTGTGAACAAACACATTAATTATATTTTTTGTTCTTTTCATACAGGTATAGGAAAGAAATGTACTTAAAGTTGGGATTTGGGGAGGAGAATAGTTTTGTTTTGATGTATATCTGGAGAAGTATATGTTTATCTTGAGACAAGGGCAAATTTATACTGTACATGTATCTTGGTGCCTAGTATGCAACTATATGGAAAGTTTGAGGACAAACTTTGATTTTAGCAGGGGAGATTGTGAGGGAATGAGAAATAGCCCTTTCTTTATAATGCAAATTATTCAGGGACAAAAGGAATGTACCTAAGGAGGAGTGATATGCCCCAGTGAACATACACTCACTGTATGCAGGTTAAAGCTCATACATGCAGTGAGCAGAGATGGGACTGGTTGTAGCTGTGCCTACATGAAGCTGTAATTGATGTCTCATCCTGATATTCTTGATGTATATAGTTGATTTTGGACACCTTAATATCAACTGAAGTGACTTCATGCAGTCAAGGGTCTTCTACCCTCTTTTGTTTAGTTGAACATTGTGAAATAAAGATTGGCCTCATACCCAATAGAACCGCAACAACTGCTTCGTCTCATTTATGACTTCGAGTCGATACCCTCACATAATGATTACCTGAACTGCTAAAGATTCATTTGTGCTTATTTGATTTGATTATTTTGTCTGATTCAGATTCAGCCAGTATCCCGTCACATGCACAACAAGCCTTAGGCATGGTTGCCAGGACGTCAAGCCCTCACCATAGCAATACCATAGCAACCTCAGTACATAGCCCTCCAAGCCCCGCCCCTAGCTCCTCACCTCCCAATACAGGCAGTACAGCTATGCACCCAGATGAACTACATTCAAGGTACGTACAGGAGAATTGCAATTGGTCTGAAACCCTGTTCCCATCTGAAAAGTGCATTGTAACCGACAGAAAAAAACAACTTTGGCGAAACTAAAACCAATTTGCCAGCAGGGTTTTAAAAAGTTACATGTACATTATGCAACTGTGGGTGGATAAAAGCTGAGAATGATTTTTGGGATATGATGGTATGGACTAAATTACAAATTTACAGAGGAATCTGAACAAACTAGAGGAATTTCTATGCTGTCCCATATTAGTTAACAATAATGTTTCTTAAAGATAAAGTTGAGTTCTGGTAGTATGTCATGCGATTGCATTTTGGAAGAAACTGTGTGGAATCGATCAGAAAAAGTTGATCATGTAGCATATAAGTATTGGTGTGTACTGCAAGATTCTGGAGTCGTCAAAATGATAAGAAATTTGCCCCATTATTGGTAAAGTAACAACCACTATACACAAAAAGATGTATATGGGACCGCACAAACATGTGGCATAAAAATAAGGCCTCGTTCTTAAGCTGTTGAAGAGCCATGCTTTTCAGGGAACATTTTTTTCTCTGATGTTCTTCCACACTTGTGGTAATAACAATGATAACGCTCGCAAATTACTTGTCACCTCTCCCCAGAACTCAATCTTCTCCTTAAGTACTTATATTAGTGGAAACCATGTTCTTGAGTTTTCAAATGTTTGAGCCATATTTTGCTTTGGCATTTCAAAATGACACTGCTGTCTTTTATATTTTCTTCTGAAAGTGACAACTGCTCTTACTGGAATTTTACTGTGATATTCTTGTATTGCACTCTTGTATAAATGTACTATAATATAAAAGAAATTGCTGAGAACAGTGATGATAACAGTGATCAGTACAGAATATGAGGAATTCAGAAATATGTTGTTTACCGGTAACTGAATTCTTTGCAGACAATAAATATTATGTGAGGATCCCACTAAATTATTTCACTTTTAAAAAACTACATTGCCGTGAACCGGATGCACCAAAAGCACTCAAGCATGCTGGATTTGTTTTCCAAAAATACAAAGTTCCATGAATCTTTGTTAAAACCTGTTTATAGAAATGTACTGCTAGATCTTATTCCCCATAGTGGAAGTTCTGAATGACAAGGAAGATCTATCAAATGTTTGCACGAAAGGTGACATTTTGAGGCTTGAAATTCTGAAAAGAATGTACAAACCCAATTACATTTGGAAGTACCCCACCCCCCCCCCCCAACAAAAAAGAGACAGAAGCCCGGGAGATTGGGACCTTTGAAATTAGTAAATGTTAATGAAAAACAAACCTACAAAATACGAAACATCAAAATTAAAAAAACAGAGCTTCCAATCAAATTAATCTGCCAGTTGGTTGCAATGTACATGTTAGTAATGTTTGATCTTCTTGGTAATTTAAGTAATGTTAATTTGTTAAGTTATGTTAGTAATATTTTGTTTTCTTGGTAATTTGAATAATGTTAATTCCATGAGTAATATTGATTTTTCTTGAAGTAATTTTGATTTGTTTACAGTGCTTTGAAACTTTTATGTTGCAAGTGCTATATAAATTTGTTTGTATTATTGTTATTTACTGTACTTTATGTCACTTTAATTTATATTTACATACTTTGTACAACATTTTGTGAATTATGACATACACATGTAAGAAAAAGCCATGAAAATATATTGATTATGTTGAAAGTCTGCCTCCCACTTTTTAGCTCTCACTCTTTCTTCCATGTTTCTCTGCAGAGGCCAAAGATTAACCAAAGAATCGATGAAGAAATACCTAGAGGACCGATGTCATCAGACAGTCGTCATACAACATGCCAAAGTAGCCCAGAAGTCGTACGGGAACGAGAAAAGGTAGATAATAATAACAATAATAGTTCGTTCTTTTATAGCGCATTTCAGGACCAAAGGCCCTCTCAAAGCGCTTTACAATGTACAATGTACAATGTACATTTACATAATTACTTGAAGCATTCATCAAAAAGGTGAGTTTTCAGTGCTCTCTTAAAAACTTCAACATCAGTCATGGAGCGTAGCGACACTGGGAGAGCATTCCAAAGCTTTGGTCCACCACATGCAAATGCCCTGTCACCATAGGTTTTTGTGGCTCCATGATTGAGGGTGAGAAGGTGTTGAGAAGATGACTGCAAACGCCTTAGTGGGATGTACGGTGTGACCAAATCTGAGATGTACTCTGGACACATGCCATGGAGAGTTTTGAAAACGATTAGAATTACCTTGTAGCGGATCCGTAACTGAACTGGCAACCAGTGTAGATCTCTTAAGATAGACGTTATGTGTTGAGACCTCTTCACTCTTGACACTAAGCGAGCTGCAGAGCTGCAGAGGGATAAATTTTAATCGCTCAAGACATTTTGGCAGTCTAGTTTGGTCCTGACCAGGTTTAAAATTTGTAGACCAGTTCTTATCATGCGATTGCATTGTGAAAGAAACGTTGCGGAATTGATCAGAAAAGGTTGATCATCTAGCATAAGTGTTGGTGTGGACTGCAAGGTTCTGGAATCACCAAAATGATATGAAATTTGGCCTAGTCTTGGCAAAGTTACAAGCACTGTACACAGAAAGATGTATATGGGACTACGCGATATGTATCCAGTCCGGATTGATATAATAATTTACCAAATATATCAATTAGTAGGTGGTTTCACGGCAAAATTTGTATCATCACGTATTAGTCAAAACATATTCTTTCACATGATTGGTAATAAGAGCTTCCATTTAATTTTTTGAGAGGGGGGGCGTTTCAAAAACTGGTCTATACCCTTTAATAGACAGTGCAGAAGCATTACATTTAAATTACTGAGATCGCAGACGGTCAGCACCAGATACCTACATGTAGAGAACAATAACTTCAAGGCAAGCTCACAGCAGTGGGGAGCATTCACGATACACCTCTGTAAGTATACAGAGAAACCTATATATCAAGAAGATAAAGCAGTCAGTCATTATGAGCATGTGGTTTTAAAGGTACTGTGTCCCTTTTGCAGGCCAAAAAAATGAAAGTTAAATTCCAACGGCATTTGAAAGATAATACTAATTTAGAACTTCCCTAAAAAAGGTGGGGCTTGAAAATGTCTTCAAGTGGGAAAATAACGACTATTAGTTGTCAAATCGACTTAGGAGCTATAGAGCAAGTAAGTAATACTCTTGATTTTCTGACCATTGTACCGAATGGTCATACGTTTTATGCTGCGCAAAGATTCAATCACTTTAATTTTAGCCCTCACAAGAAGTGGGTTATTGATGTAGGCAAATGCTCATTTACCCTTTACAGCTCATTTTGAAAAGCATAATTTGAATATTAGGACACTGCTAATGTTTAAATTTCATAGATAGGACATACATGACATATTCATAATTCCTGCAAAGTTCTGCAGAATTTGAGGTTGGCTGCAAAAGGGACATAGTACCTTTAAAGGTATAAACCAGTTTGGAAACGCACCCCCCCCCCCTCAAAAGATGAAAAGCAAGCTCTTTTTACCAATCATGTGAAAGAATATGTTTGACTGATACGTGATAACAATTTTGCCGGGAAACTGCCTACTAATTGATATAGTTCGTAAATTATTATATCTATGCGGACTAGATAGATATAGGGTAGTCCCATATACATCTTTCTGTGTACAGTGCTTGTAACTTCACCAGATGACCATATTTCTTATCATTTTAATGATTCCAGAACCTTGCAGTACACACCAAGACTTACATGTAGATGATCAACCTTTTCTGATCGATTCCACAGCGTTTCTTTCACAATACAATCGCATGACCAGAACTGGTCTATACCTTTAATGTTCAGGTTCTTGTAGGGAGTTCTCTTATTTCATTCCAGACTCGTACATTATATAATGGAAATACTGTATGAGCTATGATATATGATATACAAACTAGGCGTTGTGGCGTGCGCCTGTAATCCAGCTAACAGTGGAAGTTACAAACTGATTCAGGCGAGGATGCAGGTTCGAGTCAAGTCTTTTAGATGGTCACGTTTAAAGTCGGTCCCCGGACGTAAATAATCATATCTGATTGATACATGTCTGTAAAAACCCTATACACACACACACACACAGCTATGATTTCTATGCATTTCCATGAATTGCTGGATGGCAAATTCAGCAAAATATGAAATTAAGCCTCATGTACTAATGCTTCTTTGACCACCTTTGACCACCTTCTTTGACCATGTACATGTAGGTAGTAGCCTGAGTGTTTTAATATCAAGAAAATAACAACCTGCAAAATATATCCGTCCCTGTCAGTAGCGGATATGTCTGTTGGAAATAATGTTTGCTCATACAGTAATAATAATAATAGTAATACCATTTTGTATATTGAGTAACAATTTCAGCCGTAAAGGTTGCTAGTATTGAATGAAATAAATCTTCAATCTTAAAGGGATCCGGTAACTTTGTCTTAGATCCTTTAAACAAACCCTTGATTTAGCTCATGCTGCAATGATGATTATGAACTTTTAGGTCAGTCAGGAAACCCGTGACTTTTACAAGCCAATCGCCTGTGTGATTATCAAGATATTTATGATTGAAAATTGAAATCAAATTTTCTGTTTACCAAACGGTTTTCATAACACTACAGTCTATTTGGGAAAACGAGTATGGTAAAGCCGGTCACTCAAAGGTTTTTACTTTTTTGAGGCACTTCTTGATCATTTTGAAGAGCAATTTTTTTTTAGGGCTTCAATATAACACCATATCACAGACACTGATAACATGTAGAGCCGTGCATCTCAGATGTAACATTGTTAGACGATCCCTTTAATAATTTGTTCTTTGTTCAGTTTGTGATAATTTGGTAGTATGAAAACATGATGCAGCTGTATTCTTTTAATACTACCATCTTGGATGAACGAGCTCAATAACAAAACAAAACAAGCTTTTCCTCAGTATTATCTTATTCTATTAATGCAACCTTCTTAAAATTATGATGATTATTAAATGTTATGTTGAAATGTAATTATTTTGTCTGTATTTATATATTTATGTACATGTATAGCACCTTTAAATGTCAGAAGACAAATTTTATGTATTTTTTTACATGACAATAAATTTATGTTGAATCTTGAAACCTTATCTCTTGCAGTGGATGATGATAAATCAGAAAGTGAGGAATTCACGGTTCGAGAGGGCTACATTCACTACGGGTCTACCATCAAACTAGTGGATACAATCACTGGTATGACCCTACCAAGACTGGTAAGTTACCCATCTTAGACCTCCTTACATGAAGGCTGGGATGTTTTGTATACAATGAGAAAGCATTACAGTCTGCAAAGAGACTGGTAAGTTACCCATCTTAGACCCCCTTTCATGAAGGCTGGGATATTTTGTATACAATGAGAAAGCATTACAGTCTGCAAAGAGACTGGTAAGTTACCCATCTTAGACCTCCTTACATGAAGGCTGGGATACTTTGTATAGAATGAGAAAGCATTACAGTCTGCAAAGAGACTGGTGATTGAACCTTGAATGGATTGACAATCAAACAAGTGAATACAATCACTAGCATGACCCTCCCTACCAAGCATGGTGAGTGAACCTTGTTAGATAATTCTACCTCACATGCTCCGATGATAATATTCCTAACTGCAGCACCGAAGCAAACATTCTGCCTAACCCAAACGCTCTATCTTAGACTCAATAATGTCTAGAGCTGTTGTTACCAAAGCAAATGTAGGGTTACCTGTATGAAAGGATGGCATACTACTTTCAACCCGGAAGTGAATGTGGAAGAAAGCAATATTAATCCCATCTGGGGGATGTTTCACAAAGATTCTAAGTTGAACTTATCTCTAAGTTGGACTTGACTCTCATGGAAAGGCGTTAGCATCTATGTAAACATTTTTGTAAAAGTTTTTTAAATGGCATAAAATTTTGATTTAGATCATTCATATTTTCTATTATCAAGGAGATTCCATGTTCTTGATGTGGAATTTATGAAACGTCTAAACTACTTGAATTATCGCTTATGAATATATTTTATTTTGAGGCTACAAATGGCTCTCCATAATTTTTAAGTCCAACTTAGGATCTTTGTGAAACACCCCCTGCTTTATATTTTCTTCTCTTATTTGAACAGATAATCCGCTAAGTTGACAAGCAGATGGCTCTGATGGACGCTGATGATCCGGTCTCACAACTTCACAAATGTGCATTCTATATGAAGGACACTGATAAGATGTATCTATGCCTCTCACAAGAAAGAATTATACAGTTTCAGGTGAGTCAATATATGGCACAAGAGAGACACAAACGTGCATTCTACATGAAAGACACCGATAAGATGTATCTATGCCTCTCACAAGAAAGAATTACCGTATTTGCCGGCGTAAAGGCTGCAGTATTTTTGGAAGAGAAAATATCAAAAAGTTGGGGTGCGGCCTATGCGGCGAAAGAGTAAAAAAAAAATTTTTTTTAAAAGTCAAAACCAGCACGAATTTGCACATATGGGACTATACATCTTGCATTGTTGACATGAAGACGTAAATAAACTTCCAAAAACAACATCTCCCGATAGATCTTGATCTAAGTTCGTGCCAATGCATTGCAAAAGTAAAAGAAGGGCCCGTTTAACGGAGCTGCCGCGAAGCATCTAGCACGCGAAGTCGCTATTTTGAATCCATTTCAATACACAAGAGAGAGGCGCAATGTATACATCACAGAAAACTCCATATGCTAGCATCAGTGCGGCATGGCCGAGCGGTCTAAGGCACTGATTTTAGTCACATCATCTTTTTTTTTTTTTTTCCGAGCGTTCTTAGGCTGTTTTATGCCATTTGTACGCAAGGGATTGATCACATCCCGACTTTCACAATTTTTTTTTTTTTTTTTTTTTTTTTTTTTAAATGTCAAAATCGGGGGTGCGGCCATATCGCCGGCAAATACGGCATACAGTTTCAGGTGAGTCAATATATGGCACAAGAGAGACACTAATGTGCATTCTACATGAAGGACACTGATAAGATGTATCTATGCCTCTCACAAGAAAGAATTAAACAGTTTCAGGTGAGTCAATATATGACACAAGAGAGACACAAATGTGCATTCTACATGAAGGACAATGATAAGATGTATCTATGCCTCTCACAAGAAAGAATTAAACAGTTTCAGGTGAGTCAATATATGACACAAGAGAGACACAAATGTGCATTCTACATGAAGGACAATGATAAGATGTATATATGCCTCTCACAAGAAAGAATTAAACAGTTTCAGGTGAGTCAATATATGACACAAGAGAGAAACAAATGTGCATTCTACATGAAGGACAATGATAAGATTATCTATACCTCTCACAAGAAAGAATTATACAGTTTCAGGTGAGTCAATATATGACACGAGAGATATCAGGATTTGCGCGTTATGTGCATGCTAACCTGTTTATCTATCTAACCCTGTAAGTTGGGGCTTTGATCGGATTGGAAGATCGGAGCGACACCCTCGCACCTGTGATCGGTATCGGCAAATTTTTTTTTTTTTTAATGCCGAAAATTGTCAAGTTTTGGGCTATCAAATGCTTTAAAAAAATTAAAGCTGGGATTATTTTGTCATTTGGAGTTGTTGTAGACCATGTTTGTTGATATTTAGTGCCTTTTCATGACTTTGAAATTAATAATATTGGTCTAAGAGAAGAGGCAAAACCCGGCCCCCCCCCCACTGTCCGGTAAACGGGTACTTTTCGTGCGACAAAGTCCGGCCCGAGAATTGTAAAAAAAGGGGTATATTAACTTTTCACCCGGACATTTCTTTAAAAAGGGGGTGTTTTTTCTTTTTTTCTCTCGTCTCTTTGGACTCCGGAGAAGATGACTGTTGTTTGTACTGGGGGGGGGGGGGGGTTGTCATGTTTGAAAAAAGTGCAGAGCTGTGTGATGTGGGTTCATGACACCCTTTTACCACCAGCTAAAATATGATTACATTTGTGTGTAAGGGGGGGGGGGGGGTTGTCATGTTTGAGAAGAGTGCAGAGCTATGTGATGTGGGTGGACAATTACCCTTTTACCACCAGCTGATATAAGATTACTCCTGTGTTTAGGGGAGGGGGGGGGGGAACGATTGTCATGTTTGAGAAGAGTGCAGAGCTGTGTGATGTGGGTGCATGTACACCCTTTTACCACCAGCTGATATAAGATTTCACCTGTGTGTACGGTGGGAGGGTTGTCACATTTGAGATGAGTGCATAGAGCTGTGTGATGTGGGTTCACCACACCCTTTTACCACCAGCTGATATAAGATATCTCTCGTGTGTTTAGTGGGGGTGGGGGGAGGGTTGTCATGTTTGAGAAGAGAGCAGAAGGCTGTGTGATGTGGGTTCACCACCCCCTTTTACCACCAGCTGATACATGATTACTCCTGTGTGTAGGGGGGGGGGGGAGGGTTGTCATGTTTGAGAAGAGAGCAGATAGCTGTGTGATGTGGGTTCACCACACCCTTTAACCACCAGCTGATATATGTTTACACCTGTGTGTAAGGGGGGGTGTGTCATATTTGCGAAGAGTGCAGAAGGCTGTGTGATGTGGGTTCACGACACCCTTTTACCACCAGCTGATACATGATTACTCCTGTGTGTAGGGGGGGGGGGGAGGGTTGTCATATTTGAGAAGAGAGCTGTGTGATGTGGGTTCATGACACCTTTTAACCACCAGCTGATATATGATAACCCCTGTGTGTAGGGGGGGGGGTTGTCATGTTTGAAAAAAGTGCAGAGCTGGGTGATGTGGGTTCAGGACACCCTTTTACCACCAGCTGATATAAGATTACTCCTGTTTGTAGGGAGAGGGGGAGGGGGGGGGGTTTCATTTCTGAGAAGAGTGCAGAAGGCTGCGTGATGTGGGTTCACGACACCCTTTTACCACTAGCTGAAATATGATTACATTTGTGTGTAAGGGGGAGGGGGTGGGTGGAGGGTTGTCACTTTGAAAAGGGTGCAGAGAGGTGTGTGATGTGGGTGGACGTACACCCTATTACCATCAGCTGATATATGATTACCCGCTTGTGTAGGGGGGGGGGGTGGCACATTTGAGAGGAGTGCAGAGAGCTGTGTGATGTGGGTTCACCACACCCTTTTACTGCCAGTTGATATATGTTTACACCTGTGTGTAGGGGGGGGGGGGTTGTCACATTTGAGAGGAGTGCAGAGAGCTGTGTGATGTGGGTTCACCAAACCCTTTTACCACCAGCTGATATAAGATTACTCCTTTGTGTAGGGGGGGGGGGGGAGGGTTGTCATGTTTGAGAAGAGAGCAGAAGGCTGTGTGATGTGGGTTCCCCACACCCTTTTACCACCAGCTGATACATGATTACTCCTGTGTGTAGGGGGGGGGGGGAGGGTTGTCATGTTTGAGAAGAGAGCAGAAGGCTGTGTGATGCGGGTTCACCACACCCTTTTACCACCAGCTGATATATGTTTACACCTGTGTGTAGGGGGGGGGGGGGTGTCATATTTGCGAAGAGTGCAGAAGGCTGTGTTATGTGGGTTCACAACACCCTTTTACCACCAGCTGATACATGATTACTCCTGTGTGTAGGGGGGGGGGGAGGGTTGTCATATTTGAGAAGAGAGCTGTGTGATGTGGGTTCACGACACCTTTTAACCACCAGCTGATATATGATAACCCCTGTGTGTAGGGGGGGGGGGTTTCATTTCTGAGAAGAGTGCAGAAGGCTGCGTGATGTGGGTTCACGACACCCTTTTACCACCAGCTGAAATATGATTACATTTGTGTGTAAGGGGGAGGGGGTGGGTGGAGGGTTGTCACGTTGAAAAGAGTGCAGAGAGGTGTGTGATGTGGGTGGACGTACACCCTATTACCATCAGGTGATATAAGATTACTCCTGTGTGTAGGGGGGGGGGAAGGATTGTCATGTTTTAGAAGAGTGCAGAGCTGCGTGATGTGGGTTCACGTCACCCTTTTACCACCAGCTGATACATGATTACTCCTGTGTGTAGGAGGGGGGGGGGCAGGATTGTTCTGTTTGAGAAGAGTACAGAGAGCTGTGTGATGTGGGTGCATGTACACCCTTTTACCACCAGCTGATATAGGATTTCACCTGTTTGTACGGTGGGAGGGTTGTCACATTTGAGTTCAGTGCAAAGAGCTGAGTGATGTGGGTTCACGACACCCTTTTACCACCAGCTGATATAAGATTACTCCTGTGTGTAGGGGGGGGGGGGGGTTGTCATGGTTGAAAAAAGTGCAGAGCTGTGTGATATGGGTTCACCACACCCTTTTACCACCAGCTGATATAAGATTACTCCTGTGTGTAGGGGGGGGGGGAGGGTCGTCATGTTTGAGAAGAGACCAGAGAGCTGTGTGATGTGGGTTCACTACACCCTTTTACCACCAGCTGATATATGATGACTTTTGTGTGTAGGGGGGGGGGGGGTTGTCATGTTTGAAAAAAATGCAGAGCTGTGTGATGTGGGTTCATGACACCATTTTACCACCAGCTAAAATATGATTACATTTGTGTGTAAGGGGGGGGGGATTGTTATGTTTGTATCTCTGTATGGGGGGAGGGTTGTCACTTTTCAGATGAGTGCATAGAGCTGTGTGATGTGGGTTCACCACACCCTTTTACCACCAGCTGATATAAGATGACTGTTGTGTGTACGGGGGGGGGGGGGGTTGTCATGTTTGAAAAAAAGTGCAGAGCTGTGTGATGTGGGTTCATGACACCCTTTTACCACCAGCTAAAATATGATTACATTTGTGTGTAAGGGGGGGGGGGGTTGTCATGTTTGAGAAGAGTGCAGAGCTATGTGATGTGGGTGGACAATTACCCTTTTACCACCAGCTGATATAAGATTACTCCTGTGTTAAGGGGAGGGGGGGGGGAACGATTGTCATGTTTGAGAAGAGTGCAGAGCTGTGTGATGTGGGTGCATGTACACCCTTTTACCACCAGCTGATATAAGATTTCACCTGTGTGAACGGTGGGAGGGTTGTCACATTTGAGATGAGTGCATAGAGCTGTGTGATGTGGGTTCACCACACCCTTTTACCACCAGCTGATATAAGATTACTCCTGTATGTAGTGGGGGGGGGGGGGGAGGGTTGTCATGTTTGAGAAGAGAGCAGAAGGCTGTGTGATGTGGGTTCACCACACCCTTTTACCACCAGCTGATATAAGATTCACCTGTGTGTACGGTGGGAGGGTTGTCACATTTGAGATGAGTGCATAGAGCTGTGTGATGTGGGTTCACCACACCCTTTTACCACCAGCTGATATAAGATATCTCTCGTGTGTTTAGTGGGGGTGGGGGGAGGGTTGTCATGTTTGAGAAGAGAGCAGAAGGCTGTGTGATGTGGGTTCACCACCCCCTTTTACCACCAGCTGATACATGATTACTCCTGTGTGTAGGGGGGGGGGAGGGTTGTCATGTTTGAGAAGAGAGCAGATAGCTGTGTGATGTGGGTTCACCACACCCTTTTACCACCAGCTGATATATGTTTACACCTGTGTGTAAGGGGGGGGGGGGGGGTGTGTCATATTTGCGAAGAGTGCAGAAGGCTGTGTGATGTGGGTTCACGACACCCTTTTACCACCAGCTGATACATGATTACTCCTGTGTGTAGGGGGGGGGAGGGTTGTCATATTTGAGAAGAGAGCTGTGTGATGTGGGTTCATGACACCTTTTAACCACCAGCTGATATATGATAACCCCTGTGTGTAGGGGGGGGGGGGTTGTCATGTTTGAAAAAAGTGCAGAGCTGGGTGATGTGTGTTCAGGACACCCTTTTACCACCAGCTGATATAAGATTACTCCTGTTTGTAGGGAGAGGGGGAGGGGGGGGGGGGTTTCATTTCTGAGAAGAGTGCAGAAGGCTGCGTGATGTGGGTTCACGACACCCTTTTACCACCAGCTGAAATATGATTACATTTGTGTGTAAGGGGGAGGGGGTGGGTGGAGGGTTGTCACGTTGAAAAGAGTGCAGAGAGGTGTGTGATGTGGGTGGACGTACACCCTATTACCATCAGGTGATATATGATTACCCGCGTGTGTAGGGGGGGGGGGGTGTCACATTTGAGAGGAGTGCAGAGAGCTGTGTGATGTAGGTTCACCACACCCTTTTACCGCCAATTGATATATGTTTACACCTGTGTGTAGGGGAGGGGGGGTTGTCACATTTGAGAGGAGTGCAGAGAGCTGTGTGATGTGGGTTCACCACACCCTTTTACCACCAGCTGATATAAGATTACTCCTGTGTGTAGGGGGGGGGGAGGGTTGTCATGTTTGAGAAGAGAGCAGAAGGCTGTGTGATGTGGGTTCACCACACCCTTTTACCACCAGCTGATACATGATTACTCCTGTGTGTAGGGGGGGGGGGGGGGGGAAGGGTTGTCATATTTGAGAAGAGAGCTGTGTGATGTGGGTTCACGACACCTTTTACCACCAGCTGACTTATGATAACCCCTGTGTGTTGGGGGGGGGGGGTTGTCATGTTTTAAAAAAGTGCAGAGCTGCGTGATGTGGGTTCACGACACCCTTTTACCACCAGCTGATATAAGATTACTCCTGATTGTAGGGAGAGGGGGAGGGGAGGGTGTCATTTCTGAGAAGAGTGCAGAAGGCTGCGTGATATGGGTTCATGACACCCTTTTACCACCACCTGAAATATGATTACATTTGTGTGTAAGGGGGAGGGGGTGGGTGGAGGGTTGTCACGTTGAAAAGGGTGCAGAGAGCTGTGTGATGTGGGTGGACAAACACCCTTTTACCATCAGGTGATATATGATTACCCGCGTGTGTAGGGGGGGGGGTGTCACATTTGAGAGGAGTGCAGAGAGCTGTGTGATGTGGGTTCACGACACCTTTTAACCACCAGCTGATATATGATAACCCCTGTGTGTAGGGGGGGGGGGGTTTTCATTTCTGAGAAGAGTGCAGAAGGCTGCGTGATGTGGGTTCACGACACCCTTTTACCACCAGCTGAAATATGATTACATTTGTGTGTAAGGGGGAGGGGGTGGGTGGAGGGTTGTCACGTTGAAGAGAGTGCAGAGAGGTGTGTGATGTGGGTGGACGTACACCCTATTACCATCAGGTGATATATGATTACCCGCGTGTGTAGGGGGGGGGGGGTGTCACATTTGAGAGGAGTGCAGAGAGCTGTGTGATGTAGGTTCACCACACCCTTTTACCGCCAATTGATATATGTTTACACCTGTGTGTAGGGGAGGGGGGGTTGTCACATTTGAGAGGAGTGCAGAGAGCTGTGTGATGTGGGTTCACCACACCCTTTTACCACCAGCTGATATAAGATTACTCCTGTGTGTAGGGGGGGGGGGGAGGGTTGTCATGTTTGAGAAGAGAGCAGAAGGCTGTGTGATGTGGGTTCACCACACCCTTTTACCACCAGCTGATACATGATTACTCCTGTGTGTAGGGGGGGGGGAAGGGTTGTCATATTTGAGAAGAGAGCTGTGTGATGTGGGTTCACGACACCTTTTTACCACCAGCTGACTTATGATAACCCCTGTGTGTTGGGGGGGGGGGTTGTCATGTTTTAAAAAAGTGCAGAGCTGCGTGATGTGGGTTCACGACACCCTTTTACCACCAGCTGATATAAGATTACTCCTGATTGTAGGGAGAGGGGGAGGGGAGGGTGTCATTTCTGAGAAGAGTGCAGAAGGCTGCGTGATATGGGTTCATGACACCCTTTTACCACCACCTGAAATATGATTACATTTGTGTGTAAGGGGGAGGGGGTGGGTGGAGGGTTGTCACGTTGAAAAGGGTGCAGAGAGCTGTGTGATGTGGGTGGACAAACACCCTTTTACCACCAGCTGATATAATATTACTCCTGTGGGGGGGGGGGAGGGTTGGCATGTTTGAGAAGAGAGCATAGAGCTGTGTGATGTGGGTTCACCACACCCTTTTACCACCAGCTGATATAAGATTACTCCTGTGTGTAGGGGGGGGGGGGAGGATTGTTATGTTTGTATCTCTGTATGGGGGGAGGGTTGTCACATTTGAGATGAGTGCATAGAGCTGTGTGATGTGGGTTCACCACACCCTTTACCACCAGCTGATATAAGATTACTCCTGTGTGTAGGGGGGGGGGGGTTGTCATGTTTGAAAAAAGTGCAGAGCTGCGTGATGTGGGTTCACGACACCCTTTTACCACCAGCTGATATAAGATTACTCCTGATTGTAGGGAGAGGGGGAGGGGAGGGTGTCATTTCTGAGAAGAGTGCAGAAGGCTGTGTGATATGGGTTCACGACACCCTTTTACCACCACCTGAAATATGATTACATTTGTGTGTAAGGGGGAGGGGGTGGGTGGAGGGTTGTCACGTTGAAAAGGGTGCAGAGAGCTGTGTGATGTGGGTTCACCACACCCTTTTACCGTCAGCTGATTTATGTTTACCCTGTGTGTAGGGGGAGGGGGGGAGGGTTGTCACATTTTAAAATAAGTGCAGAGAGCTGTGTGATGTGGGTGGACAAACACCCTTTTACCACCAGCTGATATAAGATTACTCCTGTGTGTAGGGGGGGGGGGGGTTGTCATGTTTGAAAAAAATGCCGAGCTGTGTGATGTGGGTTCATGACACCCTTTTACCACCAGCTGATATAAGATTACTCCTGTGTGTAGGGGGGGGGGAGGGTTGTCATGTTTGAGAAGAGAGCAGAAGGCTGTGTGATGTGGGTTCACCACACCCTTTTACCACCAGCTGATATATGATAACCCCTGTGTGTAGGGGGGGGGGGTGTTGTCATATCTGAAAAAAGTGCAGAGCTGCGTGATGTGGGTTCACGACACCTTTTTACCACTAGCTGATATAAGATTACTCCTGATTGTAGGCAGAGGGGGAGGGGAGGGTGTCATTTCTGAGAAGAGTGCAGAAGGCTGCGTGATGTGGGTTCACGACACCCTTTTACCACCAGCTGATATAAGAATACTCCGCTGTGTAGTGGGGGGGGGGGGGAGGGTTGTCATGTTTGAGAAGAGAGCAGAAGGCTGTGTGATGTGGGTTCACCACACCCTTTTACCACCAGCTGATACATGATTACTCCTGTGTGTAGGGGGGGGGGAGGGTTGTCATGTTTGAGAAGAGAGCAGATAGCTGTGAGATGTGGGTTCACCACACCATTTTACCACCAGCTGATAAATGTTTACACCTGTGGGTTCACGACACCCTTTAACCACCAGCTGATACATGATTATTCCTGTGTGTAGGGGGGGGGGGGGGGGAGGGTTGTCATATTTGAGAAGAGAGCTGTGTGATGTGGGTTCACGACACCCTTTTACCACCAGCTGATAAATGTTTACACCTGTGTGTAGGGGGGGGGGTGTCATATTTGCGAAGAGTTCAGAAGGCTGTGTGATGTGGGTTCACGACACCCTTTTACCACCAGCTGATACATGATTACTCATGTGTGTAGGGGGGGGGGGGTTGTCATATTTGAGAAGAGAGCTGTGTGATGTGGGTTCACCACACCCTTTTACCACCAGCTGATATTAGATTTCACCTGTGTGAACGGTGGGAGGGTTGTCACATTTGAGATGAGTGCATAGAGCTGTGTGATGTGGGTTTACCACACCCTTTTACCACCAGATAAAATATGATTACATTTGTGTGTAAGGGGGGGGGGAGGGTTGTCATGTTTGAGAAGAGAGCAGATAGCTGTGTGATGTGGGTTCACCACACCCTTTAACCACCAGCTGATATATGTTTACACCTGTGTGTAGGGGGGGGGGTGTGTCATATTTGCGAAGAGTGCAGAAGGCTGTGTGATGTGGGTTCACGACACCTTTTAACCACCAGCTGATATATGATAACCCCTGTGTGTAGGGGGGGGGGGTTGTCATGTCTGAAAAAAGTGCAGAGCTGCGTGATGTGGGTTCACGACACCTTTTTACCACCAGCTGATATAAGATTACTCCTGATTGTAGGGAGAGGGGGAGGGGAGGGTGTCATTTCTGAGAAGAGTGCAGAAGGCTGCGTGATGTGGGTTCACGACACCCTTTTACCACCATTTGAAATATGATTACATTTGTGTGTAAGGGGGAGGGGGTGGGTGGAGGGTTTTCACGTTGAAAAGAGTGCAGAGAGCTGTGTGATGTGGGTTCACCACATCCTTTTACCGTCGGCTGTTATATGTTTACCCCTGTGTGTAGGGGGGGGGGGGAGGGTTGTCACATTTAAAAATAAGTGCAGAGAGCTGTGTGATGTTGGTGGACAAACACCCTTTTACCACCAGCTGATATAAGATTACTCCTGTGTGTAGGGGGGGGGGTTGTCATGTTTGAAAAAAATGCAGAGCTGTGTGATGTGGGTTCATGACACCCTTTTACCACCAGCTGATATAAGATTACTCCTGTGTGTAGGGGGGGGGGAGGATTGTTATGTTTGTATCTCTGTATGGGGGGAGGGTTGTCACATTTGAGATGAGTGCATAGAGCTGTGTGATGTGGGTTCACCACACCCTTTTACCACCAGCTGATATAAGATTACTCCTGTGTGTAGTGGGGGGGGGGGGGGAGGGTTGTCATGTTTGAGAAGAGAGCAGAGAGCTGTGTGATGTGCGTTCACCACACCCTTTTACCACCAGCTGATAAATGTTTACACCTGTGGGTTCACGACACCCTTTAACCACCAGCTGATACATGATTATTCCTGTGTGTAGGGGGGGGGGGGAGGGTTGTCATATTTGAGAAGAGAGCTGTGTGATGTGGGTTCACGACACCCTTTTACCACCAGCTGATAAATGTTTACACCTGTGTGTAGGGGGGGGGGGGAGGGTGTCATATTTGCGAAGAGTTCAGAAGGCTGTGTGATGTGGGTTCACGACACCCTTTTACCACCAGCTGATATTAGATTTCACCTGTGTGAACGGTGGGAGGGTTGTCACATTTGAGATGAGTGCATAGAGCTGTGTGATGTGGGTTCACCACACCCTTTTACCACCAGCTGATATAAGATTACTCCTGTGTGTAGGGGGGGGGGGGAAGGATTGTCATGTTTGAGAAGAGTGCAGAGCTATGTGATGTGGGTGGACAAACACCCTTTTACCACCAGCTGATATAAGATTACTCCTGTGTGTAGGGGGGGGGGGTTGTCATGTTTGAAAAAAATGCAGAGCTGTGTGATGTGGGTTCATGACACCCTTTTACCACCAGCTGATATAAGATTACTCCTGTGTGTAGGGGGGGGGGGAAGGATTGTCATGTTTGAGAAGAGTGCAGAGCTGCGTGATGTGTGTTCACGTCACCCTTTTACCACCAGCTGATACATGATTACTCCTGTGTGTAGGAGGGGGGGGCAGGATTGTCATGTTTGAGAAGAGTACAGAGAGCTGTGTGATGTGGGTGCATGTACACCCTTTTACCACCAGCTGATATAAGATTACTCCTGTGTGTAGGGGGGGGGGGGGTTGTCATGTTTGAAAAAAGTGCAGAGCTGTGTGATATGGGTTCACCACACCCTTTTACCACCAGCTGATATAAGATTACTCCTGATTGTAGGGAGAGGGGGAGGGGAGGGTGTCATTTCTGAGAAGAGTGCATAGAGCTGTGTGATGTGGGTTCACCACACCCTTTTACCACCAGCTGATATAAGATTACTCTGTGTGTAGGGGGGGGGGGGGAGGGTTGTCATGTTTGAGAAGAGAGCAGAAGGCTTTGTGATGTGGGTTCACCACACCCTTTTGCCACCAGCTGATACATATTTACTCCTCTGTGTAGGGGGGGGGGAGGGTTGTCATATTTGAGAAGAGAGCAGATAGCTGTGAGATGTGGGTTCACCACACCCTTTTACCACCAGCTGATAAATGTTTACACCTGTGAGTTCACGACACCCTTTTACCACGAGCTGATACATGATTACTCCTGTGTGTAGGGGGGGGGGAGGGTTGTCATATTTGAGAAGAGAGCTGTGTGATGTGGGTTCACGACACCCTTTTACTACCAGCTGCTACATGATTACTCCTGTGTGTAGGAGGGGGGGGGGGCAGGATTGTCATGTTTGAGAGGAGTACAGAGAGCTGTATGATGTGGGTGCATGTACACCCTTTTACCACCAGCTGATATAAGATTTCACCTGTTTGTACTGTTTGAGATGAGTGCATAGAGTTGTGTGATGTAGGTTCATTACACCCTTTTATCACCAGCTGATATAAGATTACTCCTGTGTGTAGGGGGGGGGGGGGTTGTCATGTTTAAGAAGAGAGCAGATAGCTGTGTGATGTGGGTTCACCACACCCTTTTACCACCAGCTGATATATGATTACTCCTGTGTGTAGGGGGGGAGGGGAGGGTTGTCATATTTGAGAAGAGAGCTGTGTGATGTGGGTTCACGACACCTTTTAACCACCAGCTGATATTTAATAACCCTTTCTGTAGGGGGGGGGGGGATTGTCATGTTTGAAAAAAGTGCAGAGCTGCGTGATGTGGGTTCACGACACCCTTTTACCACCAGCTGATATAAGATTGCTCCTGTTTGTAGGGAGAGGGGGAGGGGGGGGGGGGTTTCATTTCTGAGAAGAGTGCAGAAGGCTGCGTGATGTGGGTTCACGACACCCTTTTACCACCAGCTGATATATGATTACATTTGTGTGTAAGGGGGAGGGGGTGGGTGGAGGGTTGTCACGTTGAAAAGGGTGCAGAGAGGTGTGTGATGTGGGTGGACGAACACCCTATTACCATCAGCTAATATATGATTACCCGCATGTGTAGGGGGGGGGGTGTCACATTTGAGAGGAGTGCAGAGAGCTGTGTGATGTGGGTTCACCACACCCTTTTACCACCAGCTGATATAAGATTACTCCTGTGTGTAGGGGGGGGGGGAGGGTTGTCATGTTTGAGAAGAGAGCAGAAGGCTGTGTGATGTGGGTTCACCACACCCTTTTACCACCAGCTGATACATGATTACTCCTGTGTGTAGGGGGGGGGGGAGGGTTGTCATATTTGAGAAGAGAGCTGTGTGATGTGGGTTCACGACACCTTTTTACCACCAGCTGATTTATGATAACCCCTCTGTGTAGGGGGGGGGGGTTGTCATGTTTGAAAAAAGTGCAGAGCTGCTTGATATGGATTCACGACACCCTTTTACCACCAGCTGATATAAGATTACTCCTGTTTGTAGGGAGAGGGGGAGGGGAGGGTGTCATTTCTGAGAAGAGTGCAGAAGGCTGCGTGATGTGGGTTCACGACACCCTTTTACCACCACCTGAAATATGATTACATTTGTGTGTAAGGGGGAGGGGGTGGGTGGAGGGTTGTCACATTGAAAAGGGTGCAGAGAGCTGTGTGATGTGGGTTCACCACACCCTTTTACCGCCAGCTGATATATGTTTACCCCTGTGTGTAGGGGAGGGGGGGGGGGAGGGTTGTCACATTTTAAAATAAGTGCAGAGAGCTGTGTGATGTGGGTTCACCACACCCTTTAACCACCAGCTGATATATGTTTACACCTGTAGGAAGGGGGGGGGGGAGGATTGTCATATTTGAGATGAGTGCAGAGCTTTGTGATGTCTGTTCACGACACCCTTTTACTATCAGCTGATACATGATTACTCCTGTGTGTAGGAGGGGGGGGGGCAGGATTGTCATGTTTGAGAAGAGTACAGGGAGCTGTGTGATGTGGGTGCATGTACACCCTTTTACCACCAGCTGATATAAGATTTCACCTGTTTGTACGGTGGGAGGGTTGTCATATTTGAGATGAGTGCAGAGCTTTGTGATGTCTGTTCACGACACCCTTTTACTATCAGCTGATACATGATTACTCCTGTGTGTAGGAGGGGGGGGGGGGCAGGATTGTCATGTTTGAGAAGAGTACAGAGAGCTGTGTGATGTGGGTGCATGTACACCCTTTTACCACCAGCTGATATAAGATTTCACCTGTTTGTACGGTGGGAGGGTTGTCACATTTGAGATGAGTGCATAGAGCTGTGTGATGTGGGTTCACCACACCCTTTTACCACCAGCTGATATAAGATTACTCCTGTGTGTAGGGGGGGGGGGGGGAGAGGGTTGTCATGTTTGAGAAGAGAGCAGATAGCTGTGAGATGTGGGTTCACCACACTCTTTTACCACCAGCTGAAATATGATTACATTTAGGTGTAAGGGGGAGGGGGTTGGTGGAGGGTTGTCACGTTGAAAAGGGTGCAGAGAGGTGTGCGAAGTGGGTTCACGACACCCTTTTACCACCAGCTGATACATGATTACTCCTGTGTGTAGGGGGGGGGGATGGTTGTCATATTGAGAAGAGAGCTGTGTGATGTGGGTTCACGACACCCTTTTACCACCAGCTGATAAATGTTTACACCTGTGTGTAGGGGGGGGGGGTGTCATATTTGCGAAGAGTTCAGAAGGCTGTGCGATGTGGGTTCACGACACCCTTTTACCACCAGCTGATACATGATTACTCCTGTGTGCAGGGGGGGGGGGGAGGGTTGTCATATTTGAGAAGAGAGCAGATAGCTGTGTGATGTGGGTTCACCACACCCTTTTACCACCAGATAAAATATGATTACATTTGTGTGTAAGGGGGGGGGGTTGTCATGTTTGAGAAGAGTGCAGAGCTATGTGATGTGTGTGGACAAACACCCTTTTACCACCAGCTGATATAAGATTACTCCTGTGTGTAGGGGGGGGGGGTTGCAATGTTTGAAAAAATACAGAGCTGTGTGATGTGGGTTCATGACACCCTTTTACCACCAGCTGATATAAGAATACTCCGCTGTGTAGTGGGGGGGGGGGGGGAGGGTTGTCATGTTTGAGAAGAGAGCAGAAGGCTGTTTGATGTGGGTTCACCACACCCTTTTACCACCAGCTGATACATGATTACTCTGTGTGTAGGGGGGGGGGAGGGTTGTCATGTTTGAGAAGAGAGCAGATAGCTGTGAGATGTGGGTTCACCACACCATTTTACCACCAGCTGATAAATGTTTACACCTGTGGGTTCACGACACCCTTTAACCACCAGCTGATACATGATTATTCCTGTGTGTAGGGGGGGGGGAGGGTTGTCATATTGAGAAAAAGAGCTGTGTGATGTGGGTTCACGACACCCTTTTACCACCAGCTGATAAATGTTTACACCTGTGTGTAGGGGGGGGTGTCATATTTGCGAAGAGTTCAGAAGGCTGTGTGATGTGGGTTCACGACACCCTTTTACCACCAGCTGATACATGATTACTCATGTGTGTAGGGGGGGGGGGGTTGTCATATTTGAGAAGAGAGCTGTGTGATGTGGGTTCACCACACCCTTTTACCACCAGCTGATATTAGATTTCACCTGTGTGAACGGTGGGAGGGTTGTCACATTTGAGATGAGTGCATAGAGCTGTGTGATGTGGGTTTACCACACCCTTTTACCACCAGATAAAATATGATTACATTTGTGTGTAAGGGGGGGGGGGGGAGGGTTGTCATGTTTGAGAAGAGAGCAGATAGCTGTGTGATGTGGGTTCACCACACCCTTTAACCACCAGCTGATATATGTTTACACCTGTGTGTAGGGGGGGGGGGTGTGTCATATTTGCGAAGAGTGCAGAAGGCTGTGTGATGTGGGTTCACGACACCTTTTAACCACCAGCTGATATATGATAACCCCTGTGTGTAGGGGGGGGGGGGGGGTTGTCATGTCTGAAAAAAGTGCAGAGCTGCGTGATGTGGGTTCACGACACCTTTTTACCACAAGCTGATATAAGATTACTCCTGATTGTAGGGAGAGGGGGAGGGGAGGGTGTCATTTCTGAGAAGAGTGCAGAAGGCTGCGTGATGTGGGTTCACGACACCCTTTTACCACCATTTGAAATATGATTACATTTGTGTGTAAGGGGGAGGGGGTGGGTGGAGGGTTTTCACGTTGAAAAGAGTGCAGAGAGCTGTGTGATGTGGGTTCACCACATCCTTTTACCGTCGGCTGTTATATGTTTACCCCTGTGTGTAGGGGGGGGGGGAGGGTTGTCACATTCAAAAATAAGTGCAGAGAGCTGTGTGATGTTGGTGGACAAACACCCTTTTACCACCAGCTGATATAAGATTACTCCTGTGTGTAGGGGGGGGGGTTGTCATGTTTGAAAAAAATGCAGAGCTGTGTGATGTGGGTTCATGACACCTTTTACCACCAGCTGATATAAGATTACTCCTGTGTGTAGGGGGGGGGGAGGATTATTATGTTTGTATCTCTGTATGGGGGGAGGGTTGTCACATTTGAGATGAGTGCATAGAGCTGTGTGATGTGGGTTCACCACACCCTTTTACCACCAGCTGATATAAGATACTCCTGTGTGTAGTGGGGGGGGGGGGGGGAGGGTTGTCATGTTTGAGAAGAGAGCAGAGAGCTGTTGATGTGCGTTCACCACACCCTTTTACCACCAGCTGATAAATGTTTACACCTGTGGGTTCACGACACCCTTTAACCACCAGCTGATACATGATTATTCCTGTGTGTAGGGGGGGGGGGGAGGGTTGTCATATTTGAGAAGAGAGCTGTGTGATGTGGGTTCACGACACCCTTTTACCACCAGCTGATAAATGTTTACACCTGTGTGTAGGGGGGGGGGGGGAGGGTGTCATATTTGCGAAGAGTTCAGAAGGCTGTGTGATGTGGGTTCACGACACCCTTTTACCACCAGCTGATATTAGATTTCACCTGTGTGAACGGTGGGAGGGTTGTCACATTTGAGATGAGTGCATAGAGCTGTGTGATGAGGGTTCACCACACCCTTTTACACCAGCTGATATAAGATTACTCCTGTGTGTAGGGGGGGGGGGAGGATTGTCATGTTTGAGAAGAGTGCAGAGCTATGTGATGTGGGTGGACAAACACCCTTTTACCACCAGCTGATATAAGATTACTCCTGTGTGTAGGGGGGGGGGGGTTGTCATGTTTGAAAAAAATGCAGAGCTGTGTGATGTGGGTTCATGACACCCTTTTACCACCAGCTGATATAAGATTACTCCTGTGTGTAGGGGGGGGGGGGAAGGATTGTCATGTTTGAGAAGAGTGCAGAGCTGCGTGATGTGTGTTCACGTCACCCTTTTACCACCAGCTGATACATGATTACTCCTGTGTGTAGGAGGGGGGGGGGGCAGGATTGTCATGTTTGAGAAGAGTACAGAGAGCTGTGTGATGTGGGTGCATGTACACCCTTTTACCACCAGCTGATATAAGATTACTCCTGTGTGTAGGGGGGGGGTTGTCATGTTTGAAAAAAGTGCAGAGCTGTGTGATATGAGTTCACCACACCCTTTTACCACCAGCTGATATAAGATTACTCCTGATTGTAGGGAGAGGGGGAGGGGGCGAGGTGTGTCATTTCTGAGAAGAGTGCATAGAGCTGTGTGATGTGGGTTCACCTCACCCTTTTACCACCAGCTGATATAGATTACTCCTGTGTGTAGGGGGGGGGGAGGGTTGTCATGTTGAGAAGAGAGAACAGAAGGCTTGTGATGTGGGTTCACCAACCCTTTTGCCACCAGCTGATACATGATTACTCCTCTGTGTAGGGGGGGGGGAGGGTTGTCATATTTGAGAAGAGAGCAGATAGCTGTGAGATGTGGGTTCACCACACCCTTTACCACCAGCTGATAAATGTTTACACCTGTGAGTTCACGACACCTTTTACCACGAGCTGATACATGATTACTCCTGTGTGTAGGGGGGGGGGAGGGTTGTCATATTTGAGAGAGAGCTGTGTGATGTGGGTTCACGACACCCTTTTACTACCAGCTGATACATGATTATCCTGTGTGTAGGAGGGGGGGGGGCAGGATTGTCATGTTGAGAAGAGTACAGAGAGCTGTGTGATGTGGGTGCATGTACACCCTTTTACCACCAGCTGATAAAGATTTCACCTGTTTGTACTGTTTGAGATGAGTGCATAGAGTTGTGTGATGTAGGTTCATTACACCCTTTTATCACCAGCTGATATAAGTTACTCCTGTGTGTAGGGGGGGGGAGGGTTGTCATGTTTAAGAAGAGAGCAGATAGCTGTGTGATGTGGGTTCACACACCCTTTTACCACCAGCGATATATGTTTACCCCTGTGTTGTAGGGGGGGGGGGTGTCATATTTGCGAAGAGTGCAGAAGGCTGTGTGATGTGGGTTTACGACACCCTTTTACCATCAGCTGATACATGATTACTCCTGTGTGTAGGGGGGGGGGAGGTTGTCATATTTGAGAAGAGAGCTGTGTGATGTGGGTCACGACACCTTTTAACCACCAGCTGATATTTAATAACCCCTGTCTGTAGGGGGGGGATTGTCATGTTTGAAAAAAGTGCAGAGCTGCGTGATGTGGGTTCACGACACCCTTTACCACCAGCTGATATAAGATTGCTCCTGTTTGTAGGGAGAGGGGGAGGGGGGGGGGGGGTTTCATTTCTGAGAAGAGTGCAGAAGGCTGCGTGATGTGGGTTCACGACACCTTTTACCACCAGCTGATATATGATTACATTTGTGTGTAAGGGGGAGGGGGTGGGTGGAGGGTTGTCACGTTGAAAAGGGTGCAGAGAGGTGTGTGATGTGGGTGGACGTACACCCTATTACCATCAGCTAATATATGATTACACCCGCATGTGTGTAGGGGGGGGGGTTGTCACATTTGAGAGGAGTGCAGAGAGCTGTGTGATGTGGTCACCACACCCTTTTACCACCAGCTGATATAAGATTACTCCTGTGTGTAGGGGGGGGGGGGGAGGTTGTCATGTTTGAGAAGAGAGCAGAAGGCTGTGTGATGTGGGTTCACCACACCCTTTTACCACCAGCTGATACATGATTACTCCTGTGTGTAGGGGGGGGGGAGGGTTGTCATATTTGAGAAGAGAGCTGTGTGATGTGGGTTCACGACACCTTTTTACCACCAGCTGATTTATGATAACCCCTCTGTGTAGGGGGGGGGGGGGGTTGTCATGTTTGAAAAAAGTGCAGAGCTGCTTGATATGGATTCACGACACCCTTTTTCCACCAGCTGATATAAGATTACTCCTGTTTGTAGGGAAGAGGGGGAGGGGAGGGTGTCATTTCTGAGAAGAGTGCAGAAGGCTGCGTGATGTGGGTTCACGACACCCTTTACCACCACCTGAAATATGATTACATTTGTGTGTAAGGGGGAGGGGGTGGGTGGAGGGTTGTCACATTGAAAAGGGTGCAGAGAGCTGTGTGATGTGGGTTCACCACACCCTTTACCGCCAGCTGATATATGTTTACCCCTGTGTGTAGGGGAGGGGGGGGGGAGGTTGTCACATTTTAAAATAAGTGCAGAGAGCTGTGTGATGTGGGTTCACCACACCCTTTAACCACCAGCTGATACATGTTTATTCCTGTGTGTAGGAGGGGGGAGGGTTGTCATATTTGAGAAGAGAGCAGAGAGCTGTGTGATGTGCGTTCACCACACCCTTTTACCACCAGCTGATAAATGTTTACACCTGTGGGTTCACGACACCCTTTAACCACCAGCTGATACATGATTATTCCTGTGTGTAGGGGGGGGGGGGAGGTTGTCATATTGAGAAGAGAGCTGTGTGATGTGGGTTCACGACACCCTTTACCACCAGCTGATAAATGTTTACCACCTGTGTGTAGGGGGGGGGGAGGGTGTCATATTTGCGAAGAGTTCAGAAGGCTGTGTGATGGGTTCACGACACCCTTTTACCACCAGCTGATATTAGATTCACCTGTGTGAACGGTGGGAGGGTTGTCACATTTGAGATGAGTGCATAGAGCTGTGTGATGTGGGTTCACCACACCTTTTACCACCAGCTGATATAAGATTACTCCTGTGTGTAGGGGGGGGGGGGAAGGATTGTCATGTTTGAGAAGAGTGCAGAGCTATGTGA
>NW_022145612.1:34706425-34781297 GCF_000002235.5 Strongylocentrotus purpuratus | reverse complement strand
CAAGAAATATTGTTTTTATAGCTAATTAATATCTTACCTTGAGAGGAAGCTATACAACATAAAGAGTTTATTATTTACAATTTCATAACTTTAGACTCCATTTCGACCGCGACAACGATCACTGAATATTGCAGGATCGCATATGCTTCCAATATGTTTCATTTGAACCAAATTCATGACCCCATACCAAACTTTGTATTACCTTTAACGATAAAGTTCGTAAGAATCCAGTCGACCAATATGATAATGTATTGCTCTTTCTTTTACATTTATGGAAAATATGAATCGATGTTAATGTAATTAGAAATGTTGTCTATCACTTAGTATATGTTACTACCCTTTTTTAAAAATTTAAAACAAAATAAAGATATGAAACATCATGCATAGTATATCATAATCTATTCCATTTTTATCCAATTGACTTTGGACTCGGGTGTATGGTATAATGCAGATGCAAAATGACGACGGGTAAAACAAAAATAAGGGGTAACGGGAGGAAACAGAAATGGGGGAAGAAAAGTAAGAGGATGAAGACCGAAAATGGGAGATGGAGAAGCCCGTCGAGATTAAACAAAAAGTGGGAATATGGCGATGAATAAACCATAGTCTACAAATAAAGATCCATGGAATAAAGAAGAAAAGATCTCAACAATAAAGGACAACGTTCAATAGGAAAGACATAACGACAAAAAGATCGTGAAGAGAAAAAAAAGGTGAAGAAAAAGTCTAGATTATGAGGAGAGATCACACACAAGCTTAATAAGATGATGAGTATATAAGACGATGAAAAACGAGAGATTTTTTTTTTTAAAGAAAAAAAGGAAGAGATGACAAAGGGAGCAATGGTGAATAAGACAGAAGACAAGAAGAAGAACAGACTAAGAAAAAGAAGACCAGAGAATGGGAAAATAGAAGTAAATAGTGGTTTCTAAATAAGGAAGTATTTTGACCGACTTTATGAAGGACAAGAAATTATTCAACCAAATTATTCCAACACGTCCAAATTGTTTGACGAGAACGAACAATAGTAATGCCTAATATAGTAACAATCTGACCAGGCATCTGCAGACCAGTGACCATTAACCCAACTTTTTATACATAAAAACTGGCTTGTACCATGTTTAAAAATCATTCCTCAAATGATTCTTCGTTGATTGCATATCAAATATGGCTAAACAGCAGTACAGTGTTGATAAATAAATTCGGTCCAGACATAGATTTCTTCTATTCCCAAATTTAATTTTGGAAATATCTCTGAGCTCCGATAGTAATAATATTAATAATATTTAGCTTTTATATAGCGCTTAGTACAAATGTCTCTAAATGCTTTACAAATATACTATTACTCCGGTCATTGGATACAGTGCTTGCCCGCACACAATGTGTGCACAATCTCCACTCCCCGGGGAGCATTCCAGGCGTTACTTGATGCTCAAAAACTGTTTGACCAACAATGACGGTCGCATCCTACCGGGTACCCATTTAACACCTGGGTGGAGAGTAGCAAATGCAGGTTAATATCTTGCCAAAGGATATTAGTGCCGTGTCGGGATTCAAAGTTTGATCTTGGATGATTGCACATTTAAACAAGATAAATGCGACTGGAATTATCATATTTCTTGTGGTTGGTGAGAAATCACAATAGCAAGGCTAAAACCTGTAATTTCATTAATTGACTCCTGTGACCTTTGACCTATTAATCCCAAATCTAATCAGATTGTCTTCCTATGGTAATGCATATTATCATCAAGTTTGAGCCTTATATCAGTAGTGGTCCTAGAGATTTCGCAATAACAAGGCTAATATAGCTAGAATTTCTAAAGTTGATCTGTGTGACCTTGAACCTATTTACTCCAAAATCTAATCAGATTGTCTTCCTAAGGTGATATATAATATCAAGTTTGCAGTTCTTATCTAAAGTGATTCTTGAACGGATAACCCTTCGACACCACCTTTGGTGGGAGGAGGCATTTAAACACATTTAGATTCAAAATAATATGAATATATGATATATATATATATATTTCACATCCAATTGTTTTATTTGTTATACATATAGTTAATGACTAAATTATTCATACCCCTTATAATTTGATATTGTGTGTGTTTTTTTCGCAACTTTAGAATGAAAGGTGGACTGGTTGAATTAGGGCCATTGTTGAATTCTTTGAAGTAAAAGCTTTAATATATCACATTATCAAGAAACATAAATTGGTACCAAAATTGTTTCCACAAACTTAAAATTACAAATCTTGGTAAGGTATATGAATACGTAAGTTGTTAACTGTATAGATATATTATACAGAAATTCCTAAAAGTTAACAAGTAGGTTAGCTTAACTTAAAACAAATGGCTTATTGTTTTCAGGGTTACTGGGGTACACATTTATATATTTCCTCGGCCCTTGCATAAATCATTTTTTCATGTCCATTTCCAATATACATACATGGAATTTTTCAATACAATAGAAACGTAAAACATAAAAAACAGTCTTAACTACATGTATATATGAATCTGTTGCTTTTATTTATTAATTACCCTTTGATACAAGACAAAACAAAACTACGAACTACTCTTCACAAGGTGCTACACACTTTTCCATGCTACATATTCTCATCTCTACTAAAACAAAAAGGTAAATTTATAATACAATTACCTTGTATCATCTAAAATACAGTTCTACTGATCTTCAGTCCTTTTATACTAACAATTTTGATAAATGTATACCGGTAGCATTAACCATCACCAATGAATAAATAAATGTTACATTGAGTTTAACCTTTGGGGACATTGGAATAAATGAAAGTCATGTGTTGAACACCTACATGATACAGAGCATAATTATACAAAATAAGATTTTACTTTTGCAGTTAATAATCCAACACCTCCTAAGGATTATCAAGAGGTCTGGGAGATGGATATCTATCATTTGATTTGGAAATTGGAATAAATGAAAGTCATGTGTTGAACACCTACATGATACAGAGCATAATTATACAAAATAAGATTTTACTTTTGCAGTTAATAATCCAACACCTCCTAAGGATTATCAAGAGGTCTGGGAGATGGATATCTATCATTTGATTTGGAAATTGGAATAAATGAAAGTCATGTGTTGAACACCTACATGATACAGAGCATAGTTATACAAAATAAGATTTTACTTTTGCAGTTAATAATCCAACACCTCCTAAGGATTATCAAGAGGTCTGGGAGATGGATATCTATCATTTGATTTGGACATTGGAATAAATGAAAGTCATGTGTTGAACACCTACATGATACAGAGCATAATTATACAAAATAAGATTTTACTTTTGCAGTTAATAATCCAACACCTCCTAAGGATTATCAAGAGGTCTGGGAGATGGATATCTATCATTTGATTTGGACATTGGAATAAATGAAAGTCATGTGTTGAACACCTACATGATACAGAGCATAATTATACAAAATAAGATTTTACTTTTGCAGTTAATAATCCAACACCTCCTAAGGATTATCAAGAGGTCTGGGAGATGGATATCTATCATTTGATTTGGAAATTGGAATAAATGAAAGTCATGTGTTGAACACCTACATGATACAGAGCATAATTATACAAAATAAGATTTTACTTTTGCAGTTAATAATCCAACACCTCCTAAGGATTATCAGGAGGTCTGGGAGATGATATCTATCATTTGATTTGCTAACCTTTGTCCTTATTTATTTGTTTTAACAAATTATTTAAAAAACACAGGAAAATAAAGTTGCTTAATTCTGATGTTATCAACATTGTTTCATATGTGTCAGCTTGTTATACATGTACTCACTGTCCTATAATTCTTAAGCATAATAAGCTTGTCCATTCTATACTACATAACAAATGAACTTTTATTGCTTCCACTAAATATCGTCTCTATACAATATTACAATGTTCACTCTAACATAAATTTCTGCATTCTCGAATTCCCCAATCCAAGTTGCCATTTCCTAGAAATTTCATTCCGTATCAGACCATACAGTGCAGTGTAGCTGTTGTAATGGCTTGGAATGCTGAGGATTTCACCAAAGTAGTGCTACCTGAGATTTTTTTTTCTTCTCACAGGCATTCAAATGTATGACAAATTTACATGAAAAGTATGCTTAGTGCTGTCACACAGTTTTCTACAACCTGCTGGGCAGATAAGAGACATTGATCTTTAATTTAAAGAATACATAGATGATGAAATAAAAGCAGAATGATTGTTAGGTTCTTTATCACCTTTTAAGGCTTTTACAATATCAAAATCCAATTATAGAAGGTGGAACAAAACAATTATAGAAGGTGGAAATGGCATAAAGTCGACCGTTTATTATACACTAATCCTCAGTGTCGTCATATGCCATAATACCCTAATTTATCAATTGTACAAAAGAGAGTTTTGTACTACTTCTAGATAAACTAACTATAGTTACTCAGCTAAAGAGCATTTCCTTCATATTTTTTTTAAATAATGCTCAACATAAAAAACAGACAAAAGAAAGGAAGGAAAGGAATGAGATTTATCAATTCAAACTTTTGCTTTCTCTCTTTTTGTTATTTACACACTGATCACATATGTGATCGTATTGTTTGCACCATGCGTTATAACATAAACAGGTAGATGTAGAATTTTGCTTAATTTACCACTGAAAGGCATTTCCATTTTTTAAAAGTAAAACCATGAGGAATTGGATTAATCTCTTTATAGCTGAGCTTAATTTTGTTTTATTTTGTTTTGTTATCATCGTTACACATTCTTTAGAATTTATCTTGAGTTTCAGTGGTGGAATTATATTTTGACAGAAAATGACATGAAAAATTATGAACTGTTTATCATACCATAGATGGGTTTGTTTGGATAATCAGAATACATCATCTGTTCAGAGCTAAAGGGCGTTAACTGTGTGTTAAAGTATATGAGTTAACTAACTTCTGGCTACAAACAGACAATATATGAGTTATCAAAACCTTCTAGCAACTCACATTCATTGAAAGGCATATATGTTTCTATGTATGACATCATACTTTATGGAGTCAGAGATACGAGCTCGATTTGTTCAACTTCCTGTGCTCACAACTCAGCCTCTATACACTGTTGAACTAAATCATTTGGAAGACATTATTTTGGGGGGTCTTGTATTTTCATTTGATACTGTGAGTTTGTAATCTTATCATCACCAGAACTCAAGATAAACTTTAACATCCCTGAGGTAAGATGCTGAAATAAAACTTGAATAAAATAACTAAAATGACTCATTCAAGTTGTATACTCTAAAATACTTACTTGTAAAGATACATATTTCTAAAGAAGACCCCAAAATTGTTTCTACTATAGTGCTGACTATCACAGGTCGATTATAATCATAAAAAATTTAAACTACCGGTACAAAAATTACTAATTGCGAGCACTGTGCTTTCTCATGGTGTAAGACGCTTGGGATCACGAGGGAAGAGTGATGTCTTCCTGATATTGTCCAGACCAAGGTACAACATGGTGACACGCTCCAGACCTATTCCACCACCAGCATGTGGAGGCGCTCCATAGCGAAAGGCATCAATGTAGGCCTTGATCTTCTCAATATCTGCATTTTGGAAGAAAACAACAAATGCTAACTTGTCTCTTGACCTACACACAGCTTAATATAATCAATATAACTTTTATTGAATACGCTTTAAAACATGGCAATATGCCTCACATAATGAAAACTGAGGGTCATGCGCTCCCAGCTTGAATGTGCGCGGTTATAACATGTAAAATCCTTCAATTTTTTGGTGCAATTTTTCTTTAAAGCTTTATGCACCAATTACTGTGGGCAGAATCTATCTGGGGCGAACAGCAAATACAAATTCAAACATAAATTTTGCAATTATTCTGAATGGTTCGGCAGATTTTAAAACTTTGTCGCGACTTGCTTTGAATTCATCCTTACACATTCACATTCAGAAAAGAGCAATCGCTATGGGAAAAGCCTACAAAGTATTTCACTCTATGTTAATCAAAAACGCGGGAACGTCTCACTTTGGGAGCAAGGATTCTAATTGTTGAGTTTTTCTTCTTTCCATCGATATATAACATTCACCATCGTGGGTTGCATATGGTCGTCGTGTTTTTTGTTTGAAAATTGTAGTCCCATTAAAATTTATGTCACATCAGAGAGATCTGAGGCTGTGACGTCATAGATTCATTCACAAATAATCACTGAAGTCCATTTAACCAAATAAGGACGCACGGTTTCACGTGCATTGTGCCGTGATTTGTGTTGTTCGTTCCTACTTGTGATTTTCATCAAAAATAACACTGACCTAGTAGTTGGATGCTATTAATTGACACCTCATTGTAACTATCAAGGGTGAATGAATGTTTGATATTGAGGTATTCTTTAATAGTAAAATACATGTCCCCTATTTTGTGTAGAAAGATAGCACCCTGAGCCAGGGCTGCAACATTGTTTTTGTTTCTCGCAAACAAAGGCATGCAAACAAAGGCCACATGGGAGCTGGTAAGTGTGTGTTTCGTGAGGCATGGGATTTAATGTCCAATTTCGGGCAAAAGTTTTCATTACCGTATTTGCCGGCGTAAAGGCCGCAGTATTTTGGGACGAAAAGACGAAAGAGTAAAAAACTAGATGGAATTTTGACTGCGTGCAGTCGAAAATGATGCCTCCGCCATAGAGCAATTTAAACAAGTTTGGAGTTTAAATCTCCAGTGGTTCTTGAGATATCATGATAACAATCTCAATGTATGGAATTTCATAAGTTGACCTCTGTGACCCTTGACCTTTGACCTACGTGCTCCAAAATCTAACCAGATTGTCTTCCTATGGTGATACACACTATCATTAAGTTTGAAGTTTAAATCTCCAGTGGTTCTTGAGATATTATGATATGGTGATACATACTATCATTCAGTTTGAAGTGAAAATTCTCCAGTGGTTCTTGAGATATCGCGATAACGATCTCAATGTATGGAATTTCATAAGTTGACCTCTGTGACCCTTGACCTTTGACCTACGTGCTCCAAAATCTAATCAGATTGTCTTCCTATGGTGATACACACTATTATTAAGTTTGAAGTTTAAATCTCCAGTGGTTCTTGAGATATTATGATAACAATCTCAATGTATGGAATTTCATAAGTTGACCTCTATGACCCTTGACCTTTGACCTACGTGCTCCAAAATCTAATCAGATCGTCTTCCTATGGTGATACATACTATCCTTAAGTTTGAAGTTTTTACATCTCCAGTGGTTCTTGAGATATCATGATAACAATCTCAATGTATGGAATTTCATAAGTTGACCTCTATGACCCTTGACCTTTGACCTACGTGCTCCAAAATGTAATCAGATTGTTTTCCTATAGTGATACACACTATCACTAAGTTTGAAGTTTAAATCTCCAGTGGTTCTTGAGATATCATGATAACAATCTCAATGTATGGAATTTCATAAGTTGACCTCTGTGACCCTTGACCTTTGACATACGTGCTCCAAAATCTAATCAGATCGTCTTCCTATGGTGATACATACTATCCTTAAGTTTGAAGTTTAAATCTCAAATGGTTCTTGAGATATCGCGCTAACAAACTCAATACAAGGAATTTCGTAAGTTGACCTCTGTGACCTGTGACCTTTGACCTACGTACTCCAAAATCTAATCAGATCGTCTTCCTATGGTGATAAATACTATTCCCGAGTCTTAAGTTTAAATCTTAAATGGTTCTTGAGATATTGTGATAACGGTCAAACGGGACGGACGTACGGACGGACGGACGGACAACCCGAAAACATGATGCCTCCGGCACCACCTTCGGTGGCGGAGGCATAAAAAAAAAACGAAAGCCAAAACCAACACGAATTTGCACGTTTGGGACTAGAAACGGTAAAATAACAATACCACTATGGTACAGGACATTTCCAAACATCTTACCGACAATTTTATCTTGCATTGTTGACATGAAGACGAAAACATGAAAATGTTGTAACACAACATTTGCCGATAGATCTTGATCTAAGTTCGTGCCAATGCATTGCAAAAGTAAAGGAAGGGACAGTCTAACGGAGCTGCCGCGAACATCCATCCGAAGTCGCCATTTTGTTTTTCCATTTCATGCAGTTTCGCATTACACCGTACATTGTGGTAGGGGTATATCGGACACCAAATCTGCCTGCAATCCCTTTTTTAGCTAAACTTCCGGTAAATTATAAGAATATGGATGAATTTGGTATCAGTTTGTAAAAAAAAATAGTGTTTTCGAGAAAATTATGATTATTTTGTTGTGTCCGTTTGTTTTTTTCCCCTTTTTTTTCTTTTTTTTCCTCCCTTTTTTGAAAGGTCAAAGTTGGGGTGCGGCCTTATCGCCGGCAAATACGTTATGTATATTGTATAAGGAACTCTAACATCATAACCACAAAAGTGCATGCTGCTACAAAGTTTAAAGAGCATCAAAACTTATGTATTATATCAATTTCCTCATGAAATATGTATTTAAATATACCTTTTTTTTATTTTTTTTTATTTACCACAAAGCAATTAGGATTTAGTTGCACTAATCACTAACTTAATTTATCAGGTTTTCCTCAAATCCAAAAACCAGATAACTTTACCAATGTTATGGTGCTTGGCTCTCTCCAGGAGGAACTTTGAATCGTGAACTCGCTGAGCACCAGACATGATTTCTTCTCCTCTCATGAAACAGTCATAGGAATTGGAGTATTGCTGAAAGATACACAAAGAAATAAATCATGACGAGTGAGAAAATTTGTAGCATAGTGTGAGATATATTAATAATAATAATAATAATATTGGCATTTATATAGCGCTCTTACAGACATACATGTGTATCACAGCGCTTTACAACATATTATTATTACCCCGGTCATCGGATTCAGGCTTACCCGCACACAAGGTATGCACATTCTCCACTCCCTGGGGAGCATTCCAGCCAGTCGCCATTTTACAAGCGCCACTTGCTAATCAAACCACATTAGCTTTCGCATCCTACCGGGTACCCATTTTAACACCTGGGTGGAGAGTGGCAAATGTAGATCAATGTCTTGCCAAAGGACATTAGTGCCGCGGCGGGACTTGAACCGCGGACCTTGTGAAACATTCTGAATTAAATAGATTTTCATTCTGTCCCGTTTTTGTTGTTTAATAGTACAGATGACATTTATGACTGGAAAATGATGAGGATAATGATAGTAATCATGCTGATTAAATAAAAAATATTGATATAGGTGATAATGAAAATAATTATGAAAATTATGATTATGTGATTATAATAATAACAATGAATAGACATGTTTCTCTCCCTGGTAAGCATGGAAATGGTAAAATAAGAATACAAAGGGCAAAGGGAAGAGCAAGAGATAATTAAGATATTGAAGAGGGAGAACTAGAGCCAGAGGCAAAAAAAAGGGAGAGGGTAAGAGAGTACAGAAATAGAGAGGCATAGACAGAGGGAGACAGAGCAAGAGAGGCATAGACAGAGGGAGACAGAGCAAGAGGAGAAAAGGAAGACAGAGCAAGAGAGGGAGAGGGTGAAAGAGTAGAGAGAGAGAGAGATCCAATGGAGAATGATGCATTCAATATTGCCAGCATAAATAGAATTGAATATAGAGAAAGAGAAAAGTATAGACATGTAAACAACTCTATGTCCGTGGGATAGACGTAAACATTGCATATAACTGGGCTGAATAATGAGACAAATGTTTGGGAAGACGACTATCATCATAGAAAAAGGATGATTCAATATTATAGCAGCCTTGGGAGATTAATTAACCATATATAGGTTTAATACACGACAAAGAATCAGATTTCACATAGGGTTGTACGCAAACTATTGACATTCCTCTCCCATAGATATAACACGCAAAATTAGGCATTTATTACATTGTTTGTGAATGCTCATATATATGACATGTTATAATTGTTGTAGAAGATGATAAAATCAATTATATACCTCACTTAAGAAATCCAGCCATCTGATTGGTCGAAATTGCATTCATAAACTTCAACTATTTCTGTAAAATTCCCAGTAACCATGGTTATTGGGAAAATAGTTTAGTCTCCATGGTTACCCCATAGGTTTACATGTTAAAAAATGGTCTGAGTGATCGAGGATACCGTACGTGTGCGAAGAATTGGTCGGTAATTTCAATACAATTGAATCTCGATCGATCTTACGGACAATTTTATCTTGCATTGTTGACATGAAGACGAAAATAAACTTCCAAAAACAAAAAAACAACATCTGCCGATAGATCTTGATCTAAATTCGTGCCAATATGCATTGTAAAAGTAAAAGAAGGGCCTGTTTAATGGGGCAGCCGCAAAGCATCCACCACGCGAAGCCGTTTTCAATCCATTTTAATGTATATATAAGAAAAAACTGCTATGTATGGTAACAGAGCGCGATAGCCGAGCGGTTTAAGGCGGTGATTTTAGTTACATCACCTTTTGTACGCAAGAGATCGAATCTCATCTTCGACAAAAGTTTTTTTTTTTTTTTTTTTTTTTTGGCATATAAAAGTATTAATGACTGCTTTAATATTCGAGAAATAGTTGTTTTTATACGCTCTCGGGAAATCCAGCCATCTGATTGGTTGAAATTGCATTCATAATCTTTAACTATTCCTGTAAAATTCCCGGTAAAATTCCAAACCTAGGTAATAGTTTTAAAAAATAGTTCTAAAATCCCAGTTACCATGGTTACCGGGAAAATAGTTCTAAAAAATAGTTCTTAAATCCCAGTAACCATGGTTACCCATAGGTTTACATGTTAAAAAATGGTTTGAGCGATCGCGGATACCGTACGTGTGCGAAGAATTGGTCGGCATTTTTAGTACGGCAATATATCTCGATTCAAACAAGGCAAAAATGGCTGTAGAAACTCTCCCAAGATTTCAACTTCTGGATGAGGATCAAATGCGAGACATGCTGACAGCAAGAACACCAAAAAGGGTACGTGAAATCTTCCATATTTTTTTTTCAGTAGGCCTAGATCTAGATTCTAGTATGCGACAACCAGATGCTGGTGATTGTAGTGATTTGTACGTCACGGACAGATGCAGATCCTTCCCGTAGAGATTACACACAAAGTACACATCCCTATGCATTTCCATTGGCCATTGCACACTCGATCATGCTAGATTGGTTGATGTTTTAATTACCAGAGATTCAAACTAATATTGCTCATGATCCTGAAGGTGATACTCAATAAGTGAGGGGTCATATGAAAGTGCAGGTTTTTCTCCATATTCCCCACAGGGCCGGCCTACCCCTAAAATTGTAAAAATATCTTACTTAGACTAGAATCTAGATCTAGTCTACTCTCAAAGAAACACTCGTAAAAAACAACCGTGCAGATAAACTAGAGAAAGGCCAAGGTGGTGTCATAATTTGTTCGCATATAAAAGTATTAATGACTGCTTTAATATTCGAGAAATAGTTGTTTTTATACGCTCTCGGGAAGGTTACAATTGTGCTATTGCCCTCGGCATGCCTCGGGCAATAGCACAATTCTAACCTTCCCTTGAGTGTATAAAAACAACTATTTCTCTCAAAGCAGTCATTAATACTATAATATAAAATGACAGCTAAAAAAAAAAAAAAAAAAATTTAAATTTGGGATACAAAAAAAAAATCAAACCAAGGCTATCTTATACAACAGATATTGACTGGCAGGGGGTATATAACATTTCTTGGACCTGAATTTCCCTCAGCACTGTGCGCTTTAGGAAAATATAATCCCTTCAGTGGTCCAAATACTGTTATATCATACCCCCTGCCATTCAATATCTGTATAATATTGAAGCCCCAATAGACTGTAGTGTTATCAAAACCGTTTAAAAAACAAAAAATAGAATTTCAATTTACAATCATAAATATCTTGATAATCGGACAGGCGGTCAGCTTGTAAAAGTCATGGGATTCCTGACTGACCCAAGTATGGCTGTAATCCATCAATCGGTTCTTGAGATAACGCGATCACAAGCTATTTTTGCATACATAATAAGCCCTGTGACCTTTGACCTAGTGACCCCAAAAATCTTATTAGTTCATTAGCTCTACAAGATGCATACATGACTCAAGTTTGGAGGGAATCCATCTTGAGATAACGCGATCACGAGAACGGGACATACATACGTACGTACGAGTGGACGGACGGACAACCAGAAAACATAATGCTTCCAAATGGCTATTCTATGTTGAGTACAGCCATTATGAACAAAAACGCACAAGCATGCACGTCAGACCTGCCAACCTCTGGAGTTCAAAAACTGTAGTCTTTATTCCCAAAAGTTGTATTCTTAAAAACAACTAGATGGAATTTTGACTGCGCGCAGTCAAAAATGATGCCTCCGCCATAGAGCAACTTTACAAACCAAAACGGAAGCAATTTTTAAAATTCAAGTTTGATTGTAATCCATCTGTCGGTTTTAATAATAATGCATTCACAAGCTATTTATAGTCATACATAATGAGCCCCATGACCTTTGACCTGATGACCCTAAAATCTAATCAGTTAATTGGCTCTGCAAGATACATATATACATGTCTTGAGTTTGATAGTAATCTGTCTATTGGTTCTCATTATAATGCGATCACAAGCTATTTGTGCATACATAATGAGCCCTGTGACCTTTGACCTCGTGACCCCAAAATATAATCAGTTCATTGGCTCTGTTAGATACATACATGACCCAAGTTTGGCAGGAATCCATTGACCGGTTCTTGAGATAACGCGATCACGAGCTATTTTTGTAGACATAATGAGCCCTGTGACCTTCGACCTCGTGACCCCAAAATCTAATCAGTCCATTGGCTCTGTTAGATAATACATGACCCAAGTTTGGCACGAATCCATCGATCGGTTCTTGAGATAACGCGATCACAAGCTATTTTTGTATACATAATGAGCCCTGTGACCTTTGACCTCCGACCTCGTGACCCCAAAATCTAATCAGTTCATTGGCTCTGTTAGATACATATATGACCCAAGTTTGGCAGGAATCCATTGATCGGTTCTTGAGATATTGCGATCACAAGCTATTTTTGAATACATAATGAGCCCTGTGACCTTTGACCTTCGACCTCATGACCCCAAAATCTAATCAGTTCATTGGCTCTGCAAGATACATACATGATCCAAGTTTAGAGAGAATCCATCAATTGGTTCTTGAGATAACGCGATCACGAGAACGGGACGGACGGACGGACGTACGGACGGACGGACAACCAGAAAACATAATGCCTCCGGCTACTTTGTAGCGGAGGCATAAAAATGGAATGTCATGCGGATCAATGCCTCTTACAGTTCCTACATACAGGAAGAATTTTTTTATGGATCATTGGTTGAATATGCATAATTTCGTCACGACTGTTGAGTTCAATGAACCAACGAACATCCCCAAATTGCCGATGTGAGATGCTTGTAGGATACTTTACAGGACAGAATGGGCATTTTGCCATTGAAAATGGCACACACACAAACAAAACAACAACAAAAATTTAAAAATTAAAAATATATATATTTTTTGTTTTTGTTGAAAATCTTATTTTATTGAGGAACATCGTACTGTCGTATTTGATTCTAAAAATCGTACAAAATACGACTAAATCATACTAGCTGGCAGGTTTGGCGCGTGTGTGCAACTTTTTAATCTTTTATAGCAATGCTCAAAACGACCTAAAATGTATGAATGCAAAATGAATTTGAGACGATTTGGATCATTTTGAAATTTTGAGCACTCACTGCATGTTAATTGACCTTGATCATGCTAAATATGAATTAGAAATGACTTTCTGTTTTTATGAAGATATGATCATGAGTTGATTTTCAAAAAAATTCTCAAAATGGCGCCTGGATGACGTCATGAAGACCTGATGACCTTGAATATGTTGCTGTCATGTCTCATGACAATGACCTATGACTGTGCCAAAATGAAAAGATATTGACTTTACTGATTTTGAGATATCCTCTACACACAAAAATTGGGGGTGAAATTTGAAGAAAAAAATAATAATAAATGAAAGAATAAAGAAAGAAAATTATGACGAAATCAATAGGTGATCTGTCGATGACAGACCAACTAAATATAGAGTGAAAAGTATATGACTTACCGGGTTGTTTGGATCAGGCATAGTGTAGAAAGGCCGAATGCAGAGTGGGAACTTATCCAAGATGTAGAAATCAGTGTCATACTTCTCCTTCACAAGACGACCCAAGAACTTCTCATTAGGGGTGCTGTCACATAATCACAAGGTACATGATTATTTAAAAAAAAACTTGTATCATTTATGTGAAGGAGTAGCAGCTGTAAATTTGCAGTGTATTGCATGAATTTATAAATACACACTTTTGATCTCTTGGACCAAACTCTTTTCAAATCCTTGAGCTTATACGCACTTATGCAGACTTGATTAAATTTGCTTCAATGATTTTCAAGTTATACCTGTAACACAATATTGTAATATTTATTGATATTCAAATGACATTATCTTCTCTTTTTAAAGTAAAAATCTCATCAGTTTATCCTTTGCTTACACATACTTAAATCAAGCAAGGTTTTCTCTTATTGGTTCTAAAGTTATCAAGACAACAAGATATGTCAAATTTCATTCTTATATGACCTTGGGTAACGGGCCGCATTAATAAATTTTGCTGAGATCCCCAGTGGTTTACGTGTAACTAGATGGATGTTCAATTCCATGCAGTCGAAAATGGTGGCTCCGCCATAGAGAATTCTTACGAACCAAAACAGGAGCAATTTTTTAAAATTCAAGTTTCATGGCAATCCATTAACAGATTCTCAAAATATGATTATCAGCTATTTTTCATATACATGTATGATCCATTGAACTTTGACCTCATGACCCTTAAAATCTAATAAGTTTATTGGCTCTGCAAGATACAAACATGTCCTGAGTTTGATAGTTATCCATCCGTCAGTATTAACAATGCGTTCACAAGCTATTTTTGCATGTATTCATAATGAGCCCCATGACCTTTGACCTCATGACTCCAAAATATACTCAGTGCAATCATTGGCTCTGCTAGATACATACATGACTCAAGTTTGGCTGTAATCCATCAATCAGTTCTTGACGTATGAACAACCAGAAAACATAATACCTCCAGCTACTTTGTAGCAAAGGCATAAAGATTAGTGACGTTAATGCCGCAGCAGGACGCAAATCTCAAACCATGTACTGTGACGTATCCACTAGACCATGACACTTCTGCAAAATTGTTGTCTGATTAGTTGGCAGCTGGTTACAAACCTAAGATCTTCTAGGTCATCAATCTCAATGCCTGCATCACGCAGCATCTTGATACCCTCAGGCCACTCCAGACGAAGAGGAGGGTCTAGGAACTTGAAGTCTTCTGACGGGAACTGACGTCTTACTGTCTGGATCTCTGTCTGGAAGTTGTCTCGAAGACCCCTGAAGATATCGTTGAATACGCTTCCAATGACATCCAGGGCCTGGGTACAAAGGAAAGAGATGATAATGGTTTGAGTGAAGCTATGTTCTTCATAAACACAGTCATTTAAAACAAATGTTCAATTATTTCTATGGTGAAAATATAATCTAGATCCTTTCACCATTAATGGACAATCCTTTTGATCCTTTTACTCCACAAATTCTTGCCTTCTTTACATTTCTAAGTCCATTCTACAAATTTTCAAAGAGCTTTGGTGTATTATCCCCATGTTAAATTGAAGAAGAAAAATAATTTTTAAAAAATTAAAAAATGCTGTCACTGTATGGGATTAATAGTACTGGATCTTTGATAAAATAATTTAAATGCTAATTCCATGTTCATGCACACAAGCCCACAAATAACCCAACTCTCCCCTTGAAATATTCTAAATTGCCTACCTCATGATAATGATATTTAAAGGCCATCTCCATGTCCAAGCCCACAAACTCACACAGATGACGATGTGTGTTGGAGTCTTCTGCCCTGAAAACTGTCAATAGAATAAGATTTTAAAGAAAGTTTTTAGAAAACACCTTTTCACAAGCAACATATATGTGCCATCCAACGATAGGTCACTTTTCAGATTATTCCTGTCAAATACTGATCTAAATCTAAGGTTCAAGCCACTTTTTAATTTGAGAAAAAATTTTAAAAAGAAGAGACACACACACAGTTTAGGTACAATTCTTACTTAACAGGGAAAATACATGCTGAATACTTTGGTCCCATCAAGATACACCTTGATGTATTGCAGTATGTTAGAGGATAGGGTATGATGATCTAGCAAAAGATAAATGCAAACAACCAGTTAACTTGGAGTGACTCATAACTCATAGAGTGCATTTACAAGTATGGCAGAGAACAAAGAAGCATGGACAAATTTTGTAGTCAATTTTGAATCAAGCACAAAAACAATTTGATTCATTTGGTTTCTATTTTGTTAAGAGAAATGAAAAATAATCTCACCTGCACCAATAGTGAAAACCCTCTCAAAGTCAGCCGCAATCCCCATCTGTTTGTAGAGCTGAGGTGATTGAGCAAGGTAGGCATTGTTCTTGAAGTAAGACACAGTAAACACATTGGCTCCACCCTCACTGGCAGCTGTATGACGGAGAGAAAGGAGGAAGTGTCTTAACATGATTTATGATCTCTTCAAACTATTTTTTTTTACCCAAGTATATTACATGCCACGGACCAAATCATTATGGAATAAAATTTACGGATGCTTCCACTTTATCAATCGAGGGGGAAACTACTGTACATGTGCACGTACCTCGCAGCAGGCCCATTCCAATAAAAATGTACCAAGTTACTCCTCAAATATCACTATTTATGTGTTTTTTCTCGGTCAACTACTGTATTCTTTGTCCAAGTTATGTATCTGCTTATGGTAATTTGGAGTAGTTGTTGTCTCTCCATTGTGCTCTCCTAGTTTTGAATGTTTTCTTGGTACGATACTTGTTAGGGTTTGTTTTGGCACACATTACAGCTAATGGAGTGTATTGCACATTCCTTCCAAGACTAGTCTGAATTTGCCTTGCAACAGCGATGAGTATCAGAAGATGTTGTGATGACTAAGTACTTATCATCTTTCAAAAGAAGCATGCAGTGTTTATCACAAGACAGAAATGTTAATTTTGTTTTTAAAATTTGTTCAATCGGTATGTTGTGAAGAAGAATTTTTTAGAAAGCCGTTTTATTCAACATTTTAAAAAGAGGTTTTATTATTCCAACTTTTTTAGCCTGATTTATTCATCCTGCATGAATCAAAATGGCAGCTTGAATGGTCTCTTCCTATTTTTGTCCCAGTTTTTTACTTTCAGAGGCATGATGAGGCTCTAAACATCACCAAACATGGATAAACTACCATATGTCCCGCGATAAGGCCGCAGCGCCGCATTTCGTAGAGGGAAAAAAAAACGAGAGAAAAAAAAAACGGACCAAACAAAATAATCATAATTTGCTTGTGGAACACTATTTTTTCTATAAACTGATACCAAATTCATCAATATTCTTATAAATTTACAGGAAGTTTACCTCAAAAATGATCGTAATTTAGCAAATCTTCATTGATTTTTAAGCTAGTACTGTATCGCAGGCAGATTTGGTATCCTACATTTACCCCTACCACGATGTGCGGTGTAATACGATATTGTGACTTCGACCTGCGCAGTTGCATTGCGCGGCAGCTAGCTCCGTAACTAACGGTTAGTCCATTCTTTTACTTTTTAGTGATGCAATGGCACGAACTTAGATCTAGATCTACCGGTAGATTTTGATAGAAAAATAAGTGAAGTTTATTTTTAGTCTTCATGTCAACAATGCAACATAAAATGGTTGGTAATATAGGCGAGTTATTCTAGAAATGTCCTGTACCATTGTATAGTCATTGTAGTCCCACATGTCCGAATGGACGTGCTGTTTTGACTGTTGAATTTTCAGTTGTTGCGCAAAGGCCGCACCCAGACTTTTTGATATTTTCTCTTCCAAAAATACTGCGTCCTTTACACCGGCAAATACGGTAGACGAAACTTTGACTGCCCGCAGTCAAAAATGATGCCTCCGCAATAGAGCAATTTTACAATCCAAAACAGAAGCATTTGTTAAAATTCAAGTTTGATTGTAATCCATTAACAGGTTCTCAGAATATCATGATGAAAAGTAATTTTTCATATACATGGATGACCCTTTGATCTAATTGGTCACTAGCTCTGCAAATACATGTCCTGAGTTTGATAGTAAATAACTTCATGAGAGATATTCCAATTTTAACCGAGGTATGCATGTATATTCAAAGGTATTTTCGTATTATGAATAGTCAATTGTTTTATGAAAAATTTAGATCTAACAACGGTATTAGATCTAGCAGGTGATTTTTTTTAATATATCATCTTTTGTACCCGCCCAAAATTACCATCACAGCTCTAAACATAAATGGTATAGACCAAGTGTAGCTTAAAAGTGTGAACAGAGTTAAAGTTCACTACTGTATACATGTTTATCCTGCAAAACAATTTCATCCCATTGTAGGTCCATCATAGTCTCAAACAGCTGCCTCAACAAGTCTCAGCGAGTAAGGTTAATGAATACTTTGTCCACTTAGAAATGCACAAAAGCCAAGACACATGAATAGCATAAGACATGTTCAAAGTGGCCTACAAAAAGTATGAATTAAAAAGGATATTGCAGCCAGGGAGTAGGGCATCACAGCAAAATGTGTTGTGGCCTCACAGCTATACAAGTCATGCAGTACAATCTGGCTAATATCCAACCCAAGATGCTAGTGGTGATATTGGTATCACATCTTAGACATGAAATATTTTGGATGAGAGCTTTCAGTAACGATTAATGAAATTTAAATGCACACTCTTTCAACAAGCTAACATGCAAAACCCATTAGACGACTTTTGACAGCTGTTCATACCTGAAATGATCTTGGGAATCTGAAGTTCAACAAAATCTCTCTTCTTCATGGCTGCACGAAACTCTTGGACTACTCCGGCTTCAAGACGGAAGATGGCCTGGTTAGTAGTGGTCTGATAAACAGAGAAAAAAGTAGCTTCTATTTGTATTAAAAACAAAGGAAACACTCTCGGCGGTCTCGCCTGCATTACGCAATTCGGTAATGACGAAAAATTGAGGTTGGGACATTATTTGTAGGCAGGGTGGCCCATTAGCAGGCCCCCAAAAAGGAATCCTTGACTAAGAATCATCAAAAGAAATATTTACTATAATTTGTACGATTGATAACTTTAATGGAATATGAAGTTATGAACAAATAACAAAAATTGATTATCAATTCTCATATTAAGTTGTGAAAACATAATCCAAATCTACTAACCTAAAATAACCTTTGACCTTGACTGTGTCACCTAAAAGACTAATCCTATGATTGGTGATACTTGATAACCCTTTATTCCAAGTTTCATTGAATAAAAACTTACAAATTCAAAATTATATTACAAATTAACTAGATGGACCTTCGAATGCGCACAGTCGAAAATGATGCCTCCGCCATGGAGCAATTTTACAAACCAAAACAGAAGCAATTTTTAAAATTCAAGTTTGATTGTAATCCACTGAAACATTCTCAGAATAATGTCATTAGAAGCTATTTTTCATATACATGTTTGACCCTTAGATCTTTTACCTCATGGACCTAAAATCTAATCACTTCATTGGCTCTGCAAGATACATGTTTTGAGTTTGACAGTAATCCATCCGTCAGTTCTATTGATAATACATTCACAAGCTATTTTCGCATACATCATGAGCCCCATATCCTTTGATGTTTGACCTCGTGACCCCAAAATCCAATCAGTTTATTGGCTCTGCAAGATACATACATGACCAAAGTTTGGAGGAAATCCATCAATCCGTCCTTGAGATAATGTGATAATGAGCTTTTTTTGCATACATAATGAGCCCTGTGACCTTTGACCTTGGATCTCGCGACCCTAAAATCTAATCAGTTCATTGGCTCTGCAAGATACATACATGATCCAAGTTTGGCGGGAATCCATTGATGAGTTCTTGAGATAACGCGATCACAAGCTATTTTGGCATACATAATGAGCCCTGTGACCTGTGATCTCATGACAATAAAATCTAATCAATTCATTGGCTCTGCAAGATACATACATGACCCAAGTTTGGCCGGAATCCATCAATTGGTTCTTGAGATAACGCGATCACGAAAACGGGACGTACGTAAGGACAGACGGACAACCCGAAAACATAATGCCTCTGGCTACTTTGTAGCAGAGGCATAAAAACATTAACCTTAGGTTGAGTTTTTGATGTTGACGCCGTAGTCGCTGCCACCAGAAAAGCGGCGCCTTTGTCTCGCTTTTTGTTACGCAGGCATGACAAAAACTGAAGAGATTAATAGTCTGCTCCTCAAATTCTTTCTTTTTTTGGTACTGAACCTCCAAAAATATTTCCATAAAAACTAAAATTAAACAATTTAATCCCACAAAATTACACATTGAATTTGATGTCCGTTGTACTGCACTGCATAATGACACACGTTGAAATGCACAGGTCTACACATCAACAAATTATGAAGTAATATCTAAATCTGAATATTTATCATATCATTTCCCATCTTTATGGTACCCTAGAAAGTCTTTTCTCTGCCTTCTTTGATCAAAATTTGAAAGTATCATGTCTCACATCTTACCCTGAGATCAAGGACACGGTTGTCAAGGCGGACATCTTGTCCTACCGTTGCTAAGGAAGAATCATCATCATCCTTTCCCTCTGCTCTGGCAGCATCATCAATTTGCAGAGGCAATCTGGGCTCAGCAGGACTCACAACAAATATCTTCAAATAAAGCAGAAATATATAGAAACTAGATGGATCTTCGACCTTTGAGCTTTGACCTTGTGACCCAAAAATCTTATTTTTTTTTCATGTACATACATGACCCTTTGAAATTTTACCTCATGACCCTTAGAATATAATCAGTTCATTGGCTTTGGAACATACAGTACATACATGACATAAGTTTGGTGGTAATCCGTCCATCAGTTATGTGATCACAAGCTATTTTTGCATACATAATGAGCCCTGTGACCTTTGACCTTATAAACAAATAAAAGGAACAGCAATAGGCACAAAATGGCCCCAACATATGCAAATAGCTAGAAAAAAAATGTAAAAATGCATAATTATATAAATCCGTTGCAAAGCAATGCAACATTTTTATAAAAACACATTTCATGTACCCTAATTAATGGTGTATAAACCGCCCTCATGTATTAACCGCACCCCTCTTTTTCGCCCTAAAAAAAACAGCAAGCAAGGTCCGTGTTAAAAAACCCATGCGGGAAGGCCTTTCATTTAACTGCGAGGTGCAGCTGAATGTGTTAGATCATTAATGTAAATTAAAAAACAGAGGACCTAGGATAAAACCTTGTGGTATGCTGTGTAATAGAAGAAAAATTGGAGGAATTATTATTATAAACTACATATTGAGATCTATCAGAAAGATTACTTTCAAACCAAGATGACAGACAAATTTGATTGTTGTTTAAGTTTCCGAGTGGTGAGTCAACACATCGATTACTGTGCTGGGAGACATTGCCAGGCATAGCGCCAGGTGGAGGGGCATAAATCGAAACTTTAAAAAAAAAAAAAAAAAATTTGTTTTTGTTTTTTGTTTTGGTGTACCGTGTATAAACCGCACCCCCGACTTTGAATTTTTTTTGGCGGCAAAAAGATGCGGTTTATACACCGTTAATTACGGTATATAATTTATTGCACTTGTTTGACATTTGGAATTTGGAATTCACTATATTCTGAAGAAATGAAATTATAAGATTATAAATATTGTTTACTGGATAGAGATGTTCTTGGTACAAAACAAAGTTTTTGCTCATGGGCATAGCAAAAAGCTTCAAGCACCTCGTATGACAACTAGAGCTTAATTGCAAGTAATTATCTTTTTAACAATCAGGTAACATTAAACACCATACCTGTTCAATGTGAAGTTCGACATCTTTCTGGGTACAGCTCTCAATCGGCTGAGGCACAGCAGCTATCACACCCTCAACATCAACAATGGATTCCTTTGTAATACTAAACTTGGAAGAAGAAAAAAACATGAAATGATATGTAGGATGACCAAACAATAGTTAAGATCCATAATATCAGTTTATCTTTTTATTTTTGTTTTGCCAAAGTTTAAATCAACAAGTCAACGCAAAAGCGTAGCATCCTCTCACCGGGTACATATAGCCTATCTTTTAGAAAATTTTGCATATTTAATGAGCTGTGACCTTTGACCTACATACTCCGAAATCCAACCTAGGCTGTATTTTGATGCCATGTACCTTCATATCAAATTTCATTAAAATCTGTTAGAACATTACTTAAGTATAATTAGCTATTTTCACATATTTAATGAGCTATGACTTTTGACCTACATACCCCAAAATTGAACTTGGGCTGTGTTTTAATACCTGGTACCCTCATAGCAAATTTTATTAAAATCCGCCAAAACATTACTAAAGTAACCAACAGAAACCAGATTTGTTACGGACGGAAGGCAGCGCTGCTATATCCCCTCCGACTTCGTCAGCACAGGGATAATTAATCATTAATCTGTCATAACACATGTTAGGGCTGGGAATAAAAACCGGGTACCATGGTCCAGCTCAAGAGCCGCGGGTAAAAAAATTAGATACCTGTTTCTCACAATTGAATGGCAATGAAAAATAAGCCCCTTAAAAGTGACGTTTGTTAGCAATCAAAATATCAAATAAATCAACATGCATACCTCTGCTCAGATTTTCTCCCATTTTACATTATTTTCCTCCATGTTTGGCAATGTTTAATACTAATATCATGCCTGGAAATGTCAAAATCAGGGCCCATATTCCATGAACTTCTTAAGCATGAAATTTGAAAAAAAAATTAAAATCTTTTTTATATTTTTTGAGCTGTTAAAAACAAATTAAGATCAAACTAGTGGTTCAAATCAAATAAATTCTGTAAATATACTGTAATAAACATAAAATCTGAACTTACTTGGCAGCAAATTTAACCATAGGCTTGCTAACTTTGTCACTGACACAGAGCAGACCCTGGCAATTAAACTGTTGCTGTCGCAGCACAAGAAAACATTGCTTGCCTGTCAAGACAAAGAACCAAAACTGGTTCAAATTTGGGCAAAATATACAATACTTTCTGTTGTCATGACTTTATTTGCCAATGCAAAGACAACTCGATGTGTCCCCTGTTTTAAAGGGCAATTAAACATTTGTAATAAGTTCATGAAATAGGAAAAATAAAATAAACAGAATGGCCAAAGTTTGAAATAAATAGGACAAGTAATATGAAAGTTATGAATGTTTAATATAATATGAGATCACTAAGTCTATAGGTGCGAGTCTCGAATTGGCATTTTGGTCAGTTTGTTTGTGACATAGTATACAAATAAACCAAGCTGTGAGAAAGTATAGTGGAAATTATATATACCGGGTATGAAGAGGGACTGGCATAGTGCTATTGCCGGTCCCTCCAAAGATATATCATTTTCACTATTTTTTCGAACTAAATGCTTGGTATATTTGTTTTATATCTCTTCTTTACAACAAATTCCAACAACAAAAAAGATTAACTACCAGCTGATCTGAATCGAGCGCTATATAGAACGGGCTTAAGTATCGGTGACTTGCGCCGATACTGCAGGCCGCAAGGTAATGAGCAGCCTGTATAAGGACTCGCTAAGTGGCAACTCTGACATAACTTTCAAGAATGTTTCTGCATTTGCTTTCTTGGTTGCAGGTGAAGGAATCACTCTATTTTGTCCAAGGATTGTATAAAAAACTGTGCAATCATTATTTAAATCATTCAATTTTTCTTCAGAGAAAATATTATATTAAAGCTAATCTCTAGCTCTGGTATGGTAATTGTATTGTGAGAGAAAATTGCTATGATTTATCTTGGATTGTTTATCCTGCAGTAGATTGGTTGTTTGAACCAGAGAAATATGAAAAACAGCACAAAAACTTACTTACATCTTCAATAAAAACCACAACTCCCATTTGCACATAGTGACCCGTGTTAATCGCATGGTGGGTGTCTACGGTATTTAACCGGATTTCCTTATCTTTCTATGCTCATTTCTCAGCCACTATACATTTTCTACCAAAATTGTTTGGTACATTTATTTGTAATCTTGAATATTCAGTGTAAGTTTCATACGATTCTGTATTTTTCTATATTTACCAGAACTCAAGTATATCTTAAAGGGAGTTTTTTCCTACAAAGCACATGGGCAATATAAATATATTAGCAGGATAAGTCAGAGTTATAATGTTTTTGATTGACCACTACTTTACTGCTTCATAACTTTCTGATCGCAGGTATTCCTTAAAGGTAATACAAAGTATTGGTATGGGGTCATGAATTTGGTTCAAATGAATATATTGGAAGCATATGCGATTTTACAATATCCTATGATTGTTGTCGCCTTTGAACTCGCCTTTGAAGTCAAAAGTGATGAAATTGCAAATAATGAACTCTCTGTGTTGTATAGCTCCCTCTCAAGACTGATATTACTATAGCTTTAAAACAATGTTTCTTGACTACAATGGACTGATTTGCTATTCCAGTTTGGAAATTATATATCAGAACTGCATATTCTGAGGTTTTCATGGTCGCAGCTACTATGGAATGGCCTTTGGCACTATTTGAAATATTTGAAATTTAACGGGAGCACCTGTAAATTTTGATTATTTAATTTCTTGAAAGCAGAAGTGCTTTAGGGGCTAAATCTTTCAGTGCTTATATTACATCCACAGGAGCATCCAAATATATCCAAAAAAATTAAGAATTACTATCCATCCAATTTTCAAAATTTCCCAAAACTTTGCATTACCTTTAAACATCACTGATCTGTCTCTCTGCTTTTTTCTGCTATCATTAAAACTAACACAATGTCAGGATGGACTTCCCATATAGGTAAACCGATGCCATATTTATCCCAGTGTGCACAATTAAACTACAACAGGGTCTAAAATTGGAAAAATGCTGTATTGTCTTTTGCCTTTAGTCTTTTGTTCACCATACCTTTGCTCCTGCTGGTGTGTAAGCGAGCCCTGATCCAGACCTTCTGATCAATTTTGTCTGCAGTAAGCTCTTCAACTCGGTAGATTTTCCTCTCTGAAAGATACAAAGTAAATTTTTAATTATCTTTTGAAGTGGGCAGAGTAGAATTAAGTAGTATTTTTTACTTAGCTGCAGTGCTGTCTGTCAGGCACCATGTTCAGGTTCATTTCGGTTCTGTTCGGCAGAGTTCAGCAATTTTTTACCCGAACTTTAGTTTGGTTTGGTAATATAATAGCAAGACAAAGAAAAGTTTGCAAATATATTCACCCCGAAACTTGATTTACTACGCTCCAGTGGCCCCTGTCACATTCCATCAGCCTTCAACCAACAAGTCCCAATGGTATCCCTTTTATCTTGTTGACATAATTATATCATTCAATGACTTGACTCTTCTCTCAATCTCTTGCTGAGTGACTTGATGACAGAGAAAGTGCATGTTACGCAATGAACAGTCTATATATACCCAGGCAGGGGGGAAGTTCCCATTTGGTTCCTATTCTCGGACCTGTAGTTCTTGGAGCCTTGCCAACTATACAGCGTGCTTGACTATGCGCTTATGAATATTGATGTTTGCGGTCCGACAAATATGATTGGCCGTTATTTCACCTTCCGAGCCAGTCAGAGAAAGCATGATTTGTGAGGCTAACATGGCGCGCTTTCTCCAATTGGCTAGGAAGGTGAAGTAACGGCCAATTATATTTGTATAATCGCAAACATCAATATTTATGAGGGCATAGCCACTCACACTGTATGTAAAACTGGCTCATTGATAAACAATATCAAGAGCATGTGCGAAGAAGGAAAATGGGAATAAAGTAAATATAGAATGAACAATCATGACATGAAAATTAGGTACAAAATGACAAGTTAATTAGCTAGCAAAAATGTTTAAATTTTACTGCCGAACATCTGAACCAGGCCTTTGCGCTCGGTTCGGTTCAGCTCGTTTCGGAAGTGCCATGTTCAGCGGTTCGGCTACAGCCCTATTTAGCTGTTACTTGTCTTTTTATCTGTTTAGTAGTACAGTGGAAACTCGTTATCTTAGGGCAACAAACCCCAAAAGAATATACCGGTAAAGAGCTGGGACCAGCAAAATTATCTTGATATAATACAGTAAATCCTGTCTAACGCAACCACCCAAGGGAAACAAAAACACAGGGGCCATTGTAGACAGGTTTGCGTTGGCGGCCATCTTGGTTTTGAATAATTGATTGACAGCACTCGCAAGGCCTATTGCAGACCAGGGTCGCAGACCCGCCAGTGCGCAAACAATTCTCTGTGGCTTTATAAGGGCTCAGTCGGGCGAAAACGAGGCAGAGAGCCGATCGATGAATCTAACAACGCAACTTTATTTTTTGGTGTTCAAAAATTGAATAAAGAAAGAGAGGTATGGTTTTTCCTAAAAATAAAATGTAAAATGATTGGACGTAATTTTGTATCTTTGAAATAGCCTATGTGTGCATGACGAACAAGCAAGTCTTTGATTGAGAAGTTCATGACGATGACTCTGTATTGTTACATTTTCATTAGGCACAGTCCATAATGAAAAGTGCAAGAAACCATATCCTGTCGGTAATTAAATGTTTTGATTGAAGTTTTAATAAAAGCTTTGCCGATGAATAGTTTAATTGTGTGTCAGATCTACACGGCTGTTGTTGGTTGCTATATGACTGGTGCTGGTGGTCGTTGTATAGGCATTTTTCGAAAGCAAAATTAGTGGCCGCTGGCCGCGTTAGACAGGTGGTCGTTGTGTACAGGTTTGACTGTAGATACCTCATTATATTAGAGCTCTTAATGAGTTTCCGTTGTATCTAGTTTTGATGAATGTTATCTGTCATGCTAATTAGGATATTCAAATATCACAACCACTATTCATTATCAAGAAAATATTTGATAACTGGCAAGGCAAAAACCATATGAGAATTGATAGCAGTAGGATATTAATATAATTTGAATATACTTGAATAGTTACCTGAAATTTGCACCAGTAACATGCCCAATTCTCTCAAAGATTTATTGTTATGGTTAATTGCAATGATGTTTAACCGTTTAGGGTGAGCATATAAGTATTGCGTTTGGTCGGAGGTTGAATTGTAAGAATTCAATTAGTGAAGGAACACTGAGTAATGGTTGCTGTAGCAAGAATAGAATTAGACATAGAATTACTTGAATATTAGTCCACGTACCAATCTTATTCTGTGACTGAATCAGGGGATAATTGCCATAGAGATCCTTAGCAAAATCATCTCCTGCTTCTGCCTCGGCCTCTGCAGCCTGTTGTTGAAAGAAAAAGTGAGTGCCAGAGTAAAGAATCAGTAGTTACATAAAACATATGAAGAAAGCATATTAATATGTTCAGAGCAATGATTTCCAAAGATGATACAACTGTTATTCAGAATAACCCTGTAAGTTGGGGCTCTGATCGGATCGGAAGATCGGAGCGACACCCTCGCACCTATGATCGGTAGCGGATCGGAAGATCGACAAAAAAAATCAGCCAATTTTTTTTTTTTTTTTTAAATGACGAAAATTTTCAAGTTTTGGGCTATCAAATGCTCAAAAAAAGTTAATGGCTGGAATTATTTTGTCATTTGGAGTTGTTGTAGACCATGTTTGTTGATATTTGGTGCCTTTTCATGACTTTGAAATTAGTAATATTGGTCTAAGAGCAGAGGCAAAACATACGGGCCGCCATCTTGGATTATAATGTAGGTATTTTTTTTTTTAATGATGAAAATTTTCAAGTTTTTGGCTATCAAATGCTTTAAAAAAATTCATGGCTGGGATTATTTTGTCATTTAGAGTTGTTGTAGACCATGTTTGTTGATATTTAGTGCCTTTTCATGACTTTGAAATTAATAATATTGGTCTAAGAGTAATTGAGTAAAAGAGTAAATTGTAATTTATTACATTTCCTGGGTATAACATACCATTTCCATATATAGATAAACTTGTAATGTGTCAACACATGAAATTTAAAAACAAAAAACAAGAAACCAACAACAAAAAGATAAACAAACTAGATGGAATTTTGACTGCGCGCAGTCGAAAATGATGCCTCCGCCATAGAGCAATTTAAACAAGTTTGGAGTTTAAATCTCCAGTGGTTCTTGAGATATCATGATAACAATCTCAATGTATGGAATTTCATAAGTTGACCTCTGTGACCCTTGACCTTTGACCTACGTGCTCCAAAATCTAATCAGATTGTCTTCCTATGGTGATACACACTATCATTAAGTTTGAAGTTTAAATCTCCAGTGGTTCTTGAGATATTATGATATGGTGATACATACTATCATTAAGTTTGAAGTGAAAATTCTCCAGTGGTTCTTGAGATATCGCGATAACGATCTCAATGTATGGAATTTCATAAGTTGACCTCTGTGACCCTTGACCTTTGACCTACGTACTCCAAAATCTAATCAGATTGTCTTCCTATGGTGATACACACTATCATTAAGTTTGAAGTTTAAATCTCCAGTGGTTCTTTAGATATTATGATAACAATCTCAATGTATGGAATTTCATAAGTTGACCTCTGTGACCCTTGACCTTTGACCTACATGCTCCAAAATCTAGTCAGATCGTCTTCCTATGGTGATACATACTATCCTTAAGTTTGGAGTTTTTACATCTCCAGTGGTTCTTGAGATATCATGATAACAATCTCAATGTATGGAATTTCATAAGTTGACCTCTATGACCCTTGACCTTTGACCTACATGCTCCAAAATGTATTCAGATTGTTTTCCTATAGTGATACACACTATCACTAAGTTTGAAGTTTAAATCTCCAGTGGTTCTTGAGATATCATGATAACAATCTCAATGTATGGAATTTCATAAGTTGACCTCTGTGACCCTTGACCTTTGACATACGTGCTCCAAAATCTAATCAGATCGTCTTCCTATGGTGATACATACTAACCTTAAGTTTGAAGTTTAAATCTCAAATGGTTCTTGAGATATCGCGCTAACAAACTCAATACAAGGAATTTCATAAGTTGACCTCTGTGACCTGTGACCTTTGACCTACGTACTCCAAAATCTAATCAGATCGTCTTCCTATGGTGATAAATACTATTCCCGAGTCTTAAGTTTAAATCTTAAATGGTTCTTGAGATATTGTGATAACGGTCAAACGGGACGGACGTACGGACGGACGTACGGACGGACAACCCAAAAACATGATGCCTCCGGCACCACCTTCGGTGGCGGAGGCATAACAAAAAGTGGCTCAAAATATATTTCCCTGATGGAATCGACAAGATACCAATTGTGATGAATATTGTACCTGTTCTGCTTGTCTTTCAGCCTTTTTAGCCGCTTTCTCTGCTTCCTTTTGGGCTTTCTTCTGGGCTTTCTTGGAAATTGGTGCATCTCTTTTTAGGGTGGAAGGGTAAAATGACAAGTGAAATCATATTTCAATCTTAATACACATTGGAAGAAAGTTGGTTTGATTCTCACAAGATTTAATACTAAAACATTTACAAATGTATGGGGCAATTAAACTTTCACAGCAAATAAACAGACACAGATATATGATCCATGGCTTTAGAGCAGCCGTGTCCGGTTTTATGGTTCAACTTCCAGATGAGCCCAAAAATACCACGCTCAACATTTGGGCCACAGATTGACATGGTCTCTGTACGCATTAGATCATTCCGAACCATGCAATGAAATAAGACACAAATTTGCATTGTAATTAGTTTTAGGATATATACATGTCGATGAAGCTTGTTCCATTTAATTTACTGGATGTAATGCATAGGTCACATTTGCTCTACAGCTAGGATACGGCGGCCGTACACCCCCAAAGTCAAGAGATACCTGCGCCGGCCGCAGAGAATCTGCGGTAGCATCATGGTCACTCTAGGTCGTATCCTTACCTTTACAGGCCGTACGGGTCGCCGTGGGATTATAACGAGGAGTTATAACTGTTTTCATTTCTAGAATCGCCGAAGCCATGTCGTAGAGCGGTTCCATGGCAACCGTAAGTCGGGCGAACGGTGACCTTGCGTTTTATATACATCAGGGATGAAGCGGTAGCATCAGTCTGGCCGCATGGTCACCTAATGGTCCCCCTTCCCCCTTAGAATGATAGTAATATGTTTTTGTGTAGATGCACTAATATAGAGTGTGTTTTTTTCCAGTTAAATCATGAAAAATTGGAATTTTGATAGACTATCTATAGTTCATAAAAAAATTTGTGAATGTCATGCATGCAATATGATACAAATAATATAACTTGGGCAAAGGTATGGGGGAATCAAGTTTTGAGGGATAAAAAGGGAAATTAGATTAAACTATATAAAGCAATTGATAAATAGTGAGGACATAATGTCACAAACTGATAACCAAATTGGCAATTTGTGTAGTGATTTTCATTGTTCCATAGTTTTACATACTTTTTCAAAAATTCATAACTTTCTTATTGGGTATCCGATTTTGCTCAAACTTTTTTTGATTGGTATGTCTGATTTTTCTGCTTCTATTGGAGGCAAGTTATTTTTGGAGTGGACTTGTACTTTAAGATGAACGTACTTGTTGTTGAATTCTCTTGCATGCTTTCACACTTTCTTTTTTTAAATTCTCAATTAAGCTGAACGTACTCGTTGAATTGAATGCATATTCATCCTTTCTTTTTTTGTGATTCTCAATTAAGCTAAACATAGTCAATGTTATATTGTCTTGCATACTGTACTTTTACCCTTTCCTTTTTTAAAATTCTCAATTTAAGCCGAATGTACTCGTTGAATTGTCTTGCATGCTTACATCTTTTCTTGTTTTAAATTCTCAATTTAAGCTGAACTTAATCGATGTTGAATCGCCTTGCATGCATTCACCCTTTCATATTGTTTTTTTCAATGTGTAATTGTCTTGCTTGCATGCTTTTACCTTTTTGTATTTTTGTAAGTTAAACTTTTTATATAGTTTCTTTTTTTATTACAATGAGCGCATCTATTTTTATTGAGTGTAGACTATTTCCTATATAATATATGTTTGGACTTGGAGGAAAATGTATTATTCTGCCATCTTTGGTTTTTAAAACAGCATTGTTTACTGTTATTATTCTTATTAAATCGGCACCTTCAACTGCAACTCAAAGTAAAATTGCATGCGTTTTCGGGGAGGGACCTGGGAAACTGCCAAGTGGTATGGTAGTGGCAAAAAAATCAAAAAAATCAAAAAAATCAAAAATTCAAAAAAATTCAAAAAAATTATAAAAAAACATGGCGTCCGAATATTCGAGTATTCCCTTGTGAGCCTGGGAGTGTACTCGGGTACCTCATTACACTGTTGTGCACAGCCCTACCTTATACGTGTATTATACCCTAGCACGCTCGCTCACGCGCCGAATCATGAAAATGTCACGCATTGCTGATTTTTGAATAGGGATGCCAATGCCTAAATCTAACTTTTTAATTACTAATTTGTTTATAATAAAACAAAGATTAAAAGAAAGTATTTTCTTTCACTAAGAAAATTCACCCATCTGCCGACTCCAGAAGTTCCATCAAATAGGAGATATCCAGCTCTTTTTATCCAGTTTCCTTCTATGCCTATCCATACGTAAGAGCCTTGAAATAATTATATTTCATGTCGCAAAATTACGTTCATAATTAGACAGGCCCGAGGGGATTGGGCGTGTCATTGCCCGGACAACAAGTTTAAAACTTCGCGCGAAATTCCATTCATCATCAGCGGCTAGCCTTGAATCGGTCGCACACACCGACACAGCTAGGTAATTGCATTGCAAGCCGCAGTCCTGAAATCGAGCCAGGCCCATGGAGGGACAAAACATGAACAGACAGAAAAAATAAACGTAGATCTACGTGATTGTAGTCAATATAATCCTAGAAAAGAATTAAAATTAATAATCAAGCCTACCGTATTTTCGGCGTAAAGGCCGCAGTATTTTCGGGTGAGAAAAAATCAAAAAGTCAGGGTGCGGCGTATACGCAACAACAACAAAATTCAGCGATCAAAACATCACATCCATTTGCACGTATGGGACTATAGGAACGGTAGCATGACTAGACAATGGTACAGGACAATTCTAGAATAACTCCACACAACTTACCGACAAGTTTATGTTGCATAGTTGACATGAAGACGAAAAAACTTATTTTTCTAATAAAATCTGCCGATAGATCTAGATCTAAGTCCATACCATTGCATCGCCAAAAAGTAAACAAAGGGACAGGCCGTTACTTACGGAGCTAGCTGCCGCGCAACGCAACTGCGCAGGTCGAAAAATGCTATTTCGGATTACACCGCACATCGAGGAAGGGGTATTGTAGGATACCAAATCTGCGTACGATACAGTACTAGCTTAAAAGTCGATAAAGATCTGCTAAATTATGATCATTTTTGAGGTTAACTTCTTGTTGATTTATAAGAATATTGATGAATTTGGTATAGTTTGTAAAAAAAAAAGAGTGTTCTACAAGAAAATTACGAAATGTCAAAGTTGGGGGTGCGGCCTATACGGCGGTGCGGCCTTTACGCCGGCAAATACGGTACCTTAAGGTGATATTCCAAATCCAGTAGTATTTCCTCATGAGTAAAGATCAATCTGACACTGCATTATCAACGATCAAGAAGTTACGAGGTCCAATTAACATCCATCTTGCAGCGAACACAATACAGCAGCATGCATAGCGCATATCCATGCAACGTACGTGTACTAATATTTCTCTCTCTCTCTCTCTCTCTCTCCCTTTCGCTATACGTAAGATACTCACTAACCATGTATCATACAACACACACCTTCAAATAGAATAGACTGTTCACGTGGACTTTTTTTTTACTGAAATATCTTTTTTAACACTTCTCATACATTACTGCACGACACTCGTATCTAGTGCTGTGAAAATAAGGTACTAGGGTTTATTAATAAGACTACGCTTTGCGCAAAATCTGACCGGAGCTCAGACATATGTCGCAATACCCTTTATTTTTGGCACGAACAATGACGTCACTGTTCAGTTTTCCTTCTCATTTTGAGATGGATGTAGCTATAGGGCTCAAACCAACACAAAATTGACGGAAACATTGTAATCTATCTACTTTCGAATGTTCAGTTTGTAAAAATCTGTATTTAAAAAGATATAATTTTTTTTCTTTATATTTTCTAGTTGTTAGAAGTGGCAATTGTGAACATCTGAAATGTTGATCTCTATCTAGGGTGTCTGATCGCGCACCCAATGTTGTGAGCTAAAATTCAATTCAATTTTTTTTTCAATTCGAGATTCAAACCTTTATCTGTTGTGATCCTGAAGGTGATACTCAATAAATGAGATGTCATATGAAAGAGCAGGTGAATTCCAATATTTCCAAAGGGGCGTAGCCCCCGAAATTCTAAAAATATCTTGGTCAAAACAGCAATTTAAACATTGTGTCCTGGCTAACTCTGAGGTTTGTCACTTTTGAGATATGACGCCCCGATCGATAAGTAGTCCCAGTCCTAAGGAACAATTCTATGTGCTTGTATTTTCGCTAGCCCCCAGGGATCACAACTGATAACAGTTTAAATATACCCTTCTCGCTATTTGGTGGATCAGCTAATTTTATAATTATATTGCCATTGACTACAACGTGTATTCACTTCCGGGTTCTATGGCGCGAACGGCCACCCATACTAGTCAATGGCACATATCGCAGAGACAGCGTGGCTCAAGCTGCAAGTCGCGCATTGGCTGTGATAACGCCATTACGAACGTGTAGATGGCGCACAGTTTTTCCTTCATAATCATTTTGCCTTCGGCGTAGACTAGAAGGGATGAGATTGATTTAGATGACTCCAGCAGCGAGAGTTTAACACGGCTTGCAAGATTTTCAACATGGATGTCGATTTTGACCCATAATTTCCTTAAAAGGGACCATTAAACGGATTATTTCAGTCAAGTTGGTAAGTGGAACTGAATTATTATAGCCTAGGCCTAATTTACAATATAACATGCACGAGGTAAAATGACATTTTGGGGGATTTTGGGGGCAAAACGCTACGACCTGAAATGGCCGTGGCGTTATCAAGGGAATGTGTATAGGGCCTAGATGGTTTCCGTCTCTAAAGAGAGAGCCGGCCGACCCTACCCCAATAAGAGGCTAACGAACGAAAGATGGGTCATTTCTTTAATAAAACCTTTCGGTCTAGCCTACTACCCTCTCACATTGCCTGGCGGAAATCATCGAATGACGATGGAAACGGCATTAATCACAACAATTACACGAGGCCTAGGCCTACAGCCTCCAGGTTTGACGGCAAACCGCTGCTCACACACGTACACGGCCCGGTACACACCGTCAGCTCAGCTGATCGATGATTTCGACTCGAGCTCGACACAAGTTGCTCATTCACCTGTTTCTATTCCTCGTTAATCAGTTAATTATCAATTGCTAGACTTTATCATTTACAGTTGCCTTACCCTTGATTATTTTCTACATTTCCCCCATTGTCTGCCATGATGGTTCAGGAAAAATTCCCTCGATGAGTATGGTCGTCTCGGGTCCACAACAGCTGCTTGCGCAATGCCACGCGTGTTAAAATTCTCCCAGCGAATCACTCGATCATGATCGCAGCGCGCTGCGCGTGTAGACCAGAGAGCTCGGGGGAAGAGCTTCGATCGCTGCTCAACAGTGAGTCAATCACTTTCTGGATCTACAGGCTTTGTATTTTTCGTCGCAGCGCCACCTCGCATCGCAGCTTGGCAGTGTACTCTACACTCGAGGATATAATATGGGCGTGGCTGTTTTAATAGTCGTCTACTAATAAATGGTAACTTTTTGATATTTGAAATATAACGCTTTTGGTGTCAAAAAGTTCCGCAGGCCAACTTGAAACTCGATTTCAGTTAAATATGATTGCATACAATATTTGAATACACTATATCCAGCATCGCTATAGGCATGCAGGCACTGATTTCATGAGTCTAGATCAGATGCCGCAAAAGATGATGCAATACCACTTTGGAGTCTGGCCATATCGCTCTGTCAGTGATATCTAGATCACATAAGTTTAGCGATCTAGATCTTGAAACCTCATTGCATTAGGCCTATTGTTGACGCTAGACCCGGGGCACACTCCGGGGGCGGGCAATTTATGTGCCCATGCCTTGAGCCATAATGCATGGTCGTACAGAAGATTTTTTTTTATAATGTTGGGGACCGGGGGGAATTCAATGAATTGAATTATTGAATTACCGCATGCGCGTTACCAAAATATCCGGTAAAGGGCCGGGTAGGCTTTTCGTGCGACCATAGACCGTCTATGATGCCGGGCTATGATGCGACAAAGAAAAAGAAAGAAAAGAAATAAAAGGGGGAAAAAAAGAAGAAAAAAGAGAAAAGGGAAACATAATGAAAGATACGGGGGATGAAAGAGAGGAGAGAAAGGGTGGGAAGAGCCAGAGAGAGGAGGAGTTAGAGTAAAAGAGAGATGGGGTTTGAGTGGGTGGAGTCGTCTCGTCGAGGGAGCAAGAAAGACACGCATACAAGTAAAAATGTTGCTGTGTCGGGTCAGCAATGTCGGTATTCTTGCTCGATCCTCGTGTACTATATACACTGTTGGTCATAATGGTGGAATATTTATTTTTCCCCCAGTTTAGGGAAGGATTTTTAAAAATTATTTATTTCTAATAGATCTAGATAATGGCATACATTCTCAGATTTTATTGAATATTGATTTGCGAGTGTTTGTTTTGCGTGACTGCTTAATCATATGTGTGCTACTATGCTAATCAGATAAGGGACCTACGTCCGTAAGTCATAATTGACAGTAATGAGGATTAATGCCTCACAGAAGGGCACTAAATAGCTGATCGACACGATTTTTATCCTGGGGCCTCACAGTAACGAGGCCATTGCTTAGCCCCTGAATCATGACTGTACGCAGTGTTTGCTAGGGTACGCAGCCCCTTCCACAAATCCCCCAAAACGAAGAAAATGCAATAAATTGTCAAAAATTCATTGCATTTTCCACCGGCCCCAAACAGGAAAAATTCCTCTGTAGGGCCATGCATTATGGTTCAAGGGGAAACTGATTTCAGACCAGGATTAAAAGTTGTGAACGGAACAACAAATCGTCTTTTTTCTATAATAATTAAATGTAATGCAAAGCTTCCGCGCTTCGCGCGGGAAGAGGGAAACTCAATTCAGAGAATTGGGGTTAAAAGCCGCGACCGGTACAACGAGTCGTTTACTTTCTATTATAATTCAATGAAACGTCAAAGCTTCCACGCTTCGCGCGAGAGCTAGAGGAAAGTGAATTCAGACAAGGACTCATAGTCGAGAACGGTACAACGAATCGTCTTTTTTCTATAATAATTAAATGTAATGTCAAAGCTTCCGCGCTTCGCGCGGGAGGGGGAAACTGAATTCAGAGAATAAGGGTTAAAAGTCGAGACCGGTACAACGAGTCGTCTACTTTCTATAATAATTAAATGTAATGTCAAAGCTTCCGCGCTTCGCGCGGGAAGAGGGAAACTGAATTCAGAGAATTAGGGTTAAAAGTCGAGACCGGTACAACGAGTCGTCTACTTTCTATAATAATTCAATGAAACGTCAAAGCTTCCACGCTTCGCGCGGGAAGGGGGAAACTGAATTCAGAGAATTATAGGGTTAAAAGTCGCGACCGGTACAACGTGTCGTCTACTTTCTATAATAATTCAATGAAAAGTCAAAGCTTCCACGCTTCGCACGAGAGCTAGAGGAAACTGAATTCAGACAAGGACTGATAGTCAAGAACGGTTCAACGAATCGTCTTTTTTCTATAATAATTAAATGTAATGTCAAAGCTTCCACGCTTCGCGCGGGAAGGGGGAAACTGATTTCAGAGAAATAGGATTAGAAGTCGCGACCGGTACAACGAGTCGTCTAATTTCTATTATAATTCAATGAAACGTCAAAGCTTCCACGCTTCGCGCGAGAGCTAGAGGAAACTGAATTCAGACAAGGACTCATAGTCGAGAACGGTACAACGAATCGTCTTTTTTCTATAATAATTCAATGTAATGTCAAAGCTTCCACGCTTCGCGCGGGAGCTAGAGGCATAGCCGCCGGAAGTTGGGGGGGGGGGCATGGGGACAGTTGCCCCCCCCCCCAATAAAAAAAGTGGGGGGCAAAACGCATTTCTGCCCCCCAAAAAACGCCCCCCCCCCTTCCAAAAAAAAAAAAAAAAAGCAGTAAAGGAGTAAACATGGTTTGTATTTCTAACCCAAAAGAACATAAAAATAATAACAACCTTAATTAAATCACATATACAATTCCATTCAAAGAAAATTTCATAAACATTGCGCATCCCACCTATACGGTATTTATCAATGGAGGTCTTTATAATAGCGATACGCGCATATCGTGGACATATTGTGCGAGAATGGGAAAGCGTGTCTGTTTTTTTGTGATAGAGGTGAGAAGACATGAGCCCCTGAACGCTGGCGTACTGATGGGGGGGGGGGGGGTATTTCTTTTTCGATACCAGTGTTTTACAAATGTTGCTAATATGACATTATTTTCCGGTATTTTTTCTCCATTTTTTTTGTAATACCTTTTGATGCGTTTGTTAGAAAATAAGAAATTCCCAAATTACAGTCGGGCGAAAAATACGCTTATTTCGAAGCCTTTATGTCATGGTCTGAAAAGTGGCTTGGCTCGAGCCCCCTCCCCCCCCCCCCACTCACTTTTTGAAAAAGATGTTAAAGAGAAAAAGAAAAAATAAGTGACCTGCCAATGTCATAAATAAGATATAAAATGCTCATCTGAACGTAATTAAATGCCTAAAACCCCAGAGCTTACGGGGGCTCCACCCCATCTATGGCCCTAAGGCGGTCCCCTGGATGCTCATCTGACCGTAATTAAATACCTAAAAAAAAAACGAGCTTCCGGGGGTTATACCCCTTGGAACCCTACCAAGGGCCCTAAGGCAGGCCCCTGGATGCTCATCTGACCGTTATTAAATACCCAAAACCCCTGAGCTTCCGGGGCTCTGCCCCCTGGACCCCACCGAGGGCCCTAAGACAGGCCCCTGGATGGTCATATCTGACTGTAATTAAATACCTAAAACCCCTGAGCTTCCGGGGGCTCTGCCCCCTGGACCCCACCAAGGGGGGGGGGGGTAAATTACCAAAGGGGGGGGTTTAACCCCCAAACACCCCCCTGCGTACGCGCCTGGGTGGTGATGCAGATTTTTCGTCTGCCCCCCCCCTTCAGAACGTTTTTTCCCATTACGTCACTGCCCCTGGAAGGTGAGCCCCCTGGAATGTTTGCCCCCCAATCCCAAACTGCTTCCAGCGCTCCTAACTAGAGGAAACTGAATTCAGACAAGGACTGGTAGTCAAGGGGGGGGGGGGGTTTAGGGATTTTTTAGGGGGGGTTTACACACATAAAATTACCAAAGGGGGGTTTAACCCCCCAAACACCCCCCTGCGTACGCGCCTGGGTGGTGATGCAGATTTTTCGTCTGCCCCCCCCCCCCCCTTCAGAACGTTTTTTCCCATTACGTCACTGCCCCTGGAAGGTGAGCCCCCTGGAATGTTTGCCCCCCAATCCCAAACTGCTTCCAGCGCTCCTAACTAGAGGAAACTGAATTCAGACAAGGACTGGTAGTCAAGAACGGTACAACGAATCGTCTTCTTTCTGTAATAATTAAATGAAATATCAAAGCTTCCGCGCTTCGCTCGGGAGGGGGAAACTGAATTCAGAGAAATAGGATTAAAAGTTTCGATCGGTACAACGAGTCGTCTACTTTCTATAATAATTCAATGAAACGTAAAAACTTCCGCGTTTCGCACAGGAGGGGGGAAACTGAATCCAGACAAGGATTAAAAGTCCAGAACGGTAACAAATCGTCTTCCTAATAATTAAAGGAAACGTCTAAGCTTCCGCGCTTCGCGCGCAAGACCTTGCAGGCGCGGATCCAGGATTTCTTAGGGGGGGGGCCCAAATGTGAAATTATGCGAGCCAAATATTGGTACGTAATGGTGACCAGCAGTGACGTAATGCGGGGAGGGGGGGTGGGTGCAGGGAGGGGCGAGTTCCCCCTCCCTCTTGACGTTTCATTGAATTATTAGAGAAAGAAGACGTTTCGTTATACCGTTTTCGAAAATAATCCTCGTCTAAATTCAGTTTTTTCCCCGCCCGCGCAAAGCGCGGGAGCTTTTACGATTCATTAAACCATTAGAGAAAAAAGACGATTCGTCGTACAGTTCTCGACTCTAAATCCTCGTCTGAATTCAGGTTCCCCCCCCCCTCCCGCGCAAAGCGCGGAAGCTTTTGTGATTCATTAAACCATTAGAGAAAAAAAACGATTCGTCGTACAGTTCTCGACTCTAAATCCTCGTCTGAATTCAGGCCCCCTCCCGCGCGAAGCTTTTAAGTTTCATTAAAAGCATTAGAGAAAGAAGACGATTTGTTATACCGTTCTCGAAAATAATCCTCGTCTGAATTTAGTTCCCCCCCCCCCAAACTCCCGCGCGAAGCGCGGAATTTTTGACGTTTCATAAGATTATGAGAGACAGAAGATGATTCGCTGTACCGTTCTCGACTCTTAATCCTTGTCTGAATTCAGTTCCCCCCCTCCCCTCGTGCGCGAAGCGCGGAAGCTTTAACGTTTCATTAAATCATTAGAGATACAAGACGATTCGCTGTAGAGTTCTCGACTCTTAATCCTCGTCTGAATTCAGGTTCCCTCCTCCTGCGCAAAGCGCGGAAGCTTTAAAGTTTCATTAAATCATTAGAGAAAGAAGACGATTCGTTGTACCGTTCTCGAAAAATATTTCTCCTCTGAATTTAGTTTTCCCCCCCCCCCTCCCGCGCGAAGCGCGGAAGCTTTTAGGTTTGATTAAAATCATTAGAGAAAGAAGATGATCCGTTATACTGTTCTCGATAATAATCCTCGTCTGAATTCAGTTTTTCCCCTACCGCGCAAAGCGCAGAATTTTGGACGTTTCATAAGATTGTGAGAGAAAGAAGACGATTCGCTGTACCGTTCTCGACTCTTAATCCTTGTCTGAATTCAGTTCCCCCCCTCCCCTCGTGCGCGAAGCGCGGAAGCTTTGACGTTTTATTAAATCATTAGAGAAAGAAGACGATGCGTTGTACCGTTCTCTACTCTTAATCCTTGTCTGAATTTCAAAGATGTTCTTTGTCTGCTCCTTTTTATTCCTACGCCCTCTTTCTTTTCTCTCCTCTCTTTTTTATTTTGACGGCGATTTTCGGGGACCGCCCCCACAGCCCCCCCCTGGCTACGCGCCTGCGGTCAGATAAACATATTTTGATAACTTGTCCGACCCCAGAAGCTCAGGGGCTATAAATTACGGTCAGATAAGCATTCAGGGGCCCGCCTTAGGGCCCCTGGTGGGGTCGAGGCGGTGGAGCCCCCGGAGGCTCAGGAGTTTTAGACATTAAATTACCGTCAGATGAGCATCTAAGGGCCCGCCTTAGGGCCCTAGATGGAATCCAGGGGCCAGCAGAGCCCCCGGAAGCTACGGGGCTTTAGGCATTTAATCACGGTCAGATGAGCATATTTTGATGCCTCATTATTTTTTGACACTGGCAGTTAACTCTTTTTTCTTTCTTGCTCTCTTTCTTTTTTATTTTTCTTTAATATACCTTTTCAAAAAAAGTGGGGGAGGGGGGCTCGAGGCTCTCGATCCCCGCCATTCCTCGGGCCCTGACATGTAGGAATTTCAAGAATCACATTTCTTGCCTGGCTGTAAATTTAGGAATTTGTCACATAAAAACGTATAATTTACTAAAAAGTGAGGAAAAATCTCTGAAAATTATGTCATTTCAGCATTATTTGTAATCTACCGTTATGGAATTAGAAATAAACCACGTTTAAATTTGATTTCTCACAAGCCCCCTACCCCCTATCAGTTCGCCAGTATCTCCCCTTTTTCTTTTTTCTTTTCCTTTCCTTCCTTCTCTCTTATTTTTGTGATGGGGGAGGGGGGGGGGGCAACAGCCTGGGAGGCAAGGCCCTTTCGGCCCCCCGATCTTTTTCTTCCCCCTTTTCTTTTCTTCTTCCTCTTCTCTCTTTCCCTTTCTCTCCTCTTTCCTTTCCCTTCTTTTCCTTTCTTCTCTCTCTCTTTTTTTTTTTTTTTTTTTTGCGGGGGGGGGGGGGCCAAGGCACGCTCGGCCCCCCCCCCCTGGATCCGCGCCTGAGACCTTGTACCTATTGGCCCCTTTAAGAAATTCGCTCGCTCACTACTGCCCCTCCCTAAAATAAGATCCTAGCTACCCGCCTGCATTAAAATATATAGCTATGATGCTGACTAAGTTGACGAAATAATTCTTATATTTATGTCGTCGATATGCAAGTATTATAGATAGTTCATAGGAAAAACAATTTAGGCTTCGGCTTCGGATTTGTAGGGTTAAATTTGTAGATATTGGGACATTTAATTTTTATTCATTATTATTATTCAATAAAATCTGAGAATGTATACTATTATCTACGATCAGGAATAAATCATTGTCAAAATAATTCCATAAATTGGGGTAAAACAAAAATATTCCAACTATCATTATGAGCGACAGGATACAAGAACGTTACAACAAATAGTCTTTTTTCTGTAATATTTTAATTAAACGCAGAAGCTTCCACGCAGGAGGGGGAAACTTCATTCAGACAAGGATTAAGAGTCAAGAACGGTACAACGAATCGTCTGCTTTCTCGAGGGCAGGGGCGTAAATCCCGGGGGGTGGGGGGCTGCATCCCCCCTGGTTTGAAGTAGGGGGGATGGCCTGTACAAATATCCCCCCTGATATTACAAAAAAAAGAGAAAAAAAGGAAACGTCAAGGCTTCCGCGCTTCGCGCGAGAGGGGGAAACTGAATTCAGATAAATAGGGCTTATTAAGAGTTGAAAACGGTGCAACGAATCGTCTTTCTATAATAAATAAATCAAACGTCTAAGCTTTTCGCGCTTCGCGCGGCAAGGGGAAACTGAATTCAGACGAGAATTAAGAGTCGAGAACAGTACACCTAATCGTCTGCTTTCTCTGATAATTTAAGGAAACGTCAAGGCTTTCGCGCTTCGCGCGAGAGGGGGAAACTGAATTCAGATAAATAGGGCTTATCGAAAACGGTGCAACGAATCATCTTCTTTCTATTATTTAATCAAATCAAACGTCTAAGCTTTTCTCGCGGGAAGGGGAAACTGAATTAAGAGTCGAGAACAGTACACCCAATTGTCTGCTTTCTCTAATAATTTAAGGAAACGTCAAGGCTTCCGCGCTTCGCGCGAGAGGGGGAAATTGAATTCAGATAAATAGGGCTTATTGAGAGTTGAAAACGGTGCAACGAATCGTCTTCTTTCTGTTATAATTAAATCAAACGTCTAAGCTTTTCGCGCTTCGCGCGGGAAGGGGAAACTGAATTCAGACGAGAATTAAGAGTCGAGAACAGTACACCTAATCGTCTGCTTTCTCTAATAATTTAAGGAAACGTCAAGGCTTCCGCGCTTCGCGCGAGAGGGGGAAACTGAATTCAGATAAATAGCGCTTATTAAGAGTCGAAAACGGTACAACTAATCGTCTGCTTTCTCTAATAATTTAATGAAACGTCAAAACTTCCGCGCTTTGCGCGGGAGGGGTAAACCGAATTCAGACAAAGATTAAGAGTCGAGCACGGTTTAACAAATCGTCTACTTTCTCTAATAATTTAATAAAATGCCAAAACTTCCGCGCGGGAGGGGGGGGGGGCTGAATTCAGACAAGGATTAACAGTCGAGAACGGTACAGCAAATCCTCTTCTTTTTATAATAATTTAATGAAACGCCAAATCTTTATCGCTTCGCGCGGGAGGGTGGGGGGGGGGGGACTGAATTCAGACAAGGATTAACAGTCGAGAACGGTACAGCAAATCGTCTTCTTTTTATAATAATTTAATGAAACGCCAAAGCTTTCGCGCTTTGCGCGGGAGGGGGGGAATTCATTCAGACAAGGATTAAGAATTGAGAAAGGTACAACGAATCGTCTTCTTTCTCGAATAATTTAATGAAACGTCTAAGCTTCCGCGCTTCGCGCGGGAGGCCCTTCACCCACCCCTTAGGGGAGTGCGCTCTTTAAGTGATTCGCTTGCTCACTACCGTCTCCCTACAATAAGATCCTTGATACGCACCTGCATTTAAATATACAGCTATGAGCCTATGATGCTGACTAAGTTGACGAAATAATTCGGATATTTATGTCGTCAAGGAAAAGGACCATTTGCGCATATGCAATTTCTATAGATAGTTCATATGAAAAGCAATTTAGCCTTCGGCTCCGGGTTTATAGGGTTAAATTTATAGACAGTAGGACATTAAATTTTTTCGGTAATTGGGGCTAGTTTTTTCGGTAATCGGTGGCCTCTACACCCCCCTCCCCCCCCCCCCCCCCCCCCCCACTGAAAAAGGTCTAGCGACGGCCCTGCTCCTGCGATCCAATTTTCGTAGAAAAAGCGGTTATATTTGACATGAAAATGATGGAAAACCATCCTCCTGATTTAGGTTCTAATAATGATAAGAATATCAACATCCAGAATATAAGTTAGAATAAAAGCCGAATCGGCCTCAAATCGTCTAATGTGCTACGATACTGATCCGATTTAGCTTTGATTTTTAATTCCCCCTCGAAAATTAAAAATATGAAATTCCTTGAAATTGAGATTTTATCAATAATATGACCAGAGGCAGTGGCTCCATGAGGGGGGGGGGGGGGGGGGCAGGGGAACAGGGGACACAGTGTGCCCTCTCGCATTCAAGTACCCCAAAGTGCCCTTTTTAAATTCAGATGAGTGCCCCCTTTTTTCGAATAGGTGCCCTTATTCAAATTTGAGAGGTGTCCATTTTACTTTGAAAAGTATCACTTTTCCTTTGTAATAAGTATCCCTTCCCCTTCAAACAAGTTCTCATTTTCCTTTCTAATAAATATCCCTTTCCTTCCAAATAAGTGCCCCTTTCCTTCAGATAAAATAAGAGACCCTTCCCTTTCTTATAATTATATAAATGCCTTTTTTTAACCTCTGCTAAATCTGATAGGTGCTCCTTTTCTTTCGACAAATGCCTCTTTCCTATTTTCATAAGTGCCCTTTTTCATCTCTGGTGCCAGTCCCCTTTTCAGGTGCGAAAAGCTTCATTGTCGCCTCTGGTAATTGCCCTTTTCAATTTGACACGGGCTCCTTTTCATTTCTAATATGTGTCATTTCCCCCTCTGTAAGGTGCCCCTTTTCCTTTCTCAATAATATGTGCCCTCCAAAAAAAAACGAGCAGAATTTTTGCTAAGCGGCTCGGCTTTAGACATGCTGCAAATGCATAACGCTTAGCTGCTAAATTTGTCTACCCATAATAATAATGAAGACAAAATGTTGGATCACTTCCCGGGGACACCCGGAGGGGGGGGGGGGCACAAAAAACAGTGGTTAAGTGGTTTACTTTGTTCTCCTGATTCGGCCGGTAGCTGATATTTGTCATGTCATGAGATTCCTTGCTTCACTTTGACAAACTTCCAAGGGTTAGTGTGCATCACGTTTGTGTTACAGTCAGGGGCAGCGATCCCGGAGGCGGGGGGGGGGGGGGATACGTCCCCCCTCAATTTTTTTCAGGGGAGATCGTCCCCCCCCCCTGGAAATTTGAAAAAGTGCAAAAAAATAAGTGTATAGCAAATACTGACTAAAGACTGCAACAAACTTTAAGGCTCTGGAAGGCCCAAGAGTGCAGCGTTTAGACAAATAAAAAATGCAGAAATCTTCTCGCTCGGTAGCTACGCTCCCTCGCATAATATTCTTCAGAGTGTACAAGTACATACTGTAGAAAAGTGAAGTGTGAAAAAGTTATATTGCTTGTTTTTTTTTACTATTGTTTTAATAAGGAATGTAATTTGTTAATACAACAAAGCTTCAAAAACCTGTGAGGGGATAGTCACTTACGTCACCGTCATTTCTCTCATTCACTATGCTCCCTCGCACTGGTGTAATGATGGGGGAGCTTTGGGGCAGTTGACCCCCGATAGGATGCGACCATCATTGTTGGTCAAACAGTTTTTGAGCGTCATGTAATGTCTGGCTGGAATGCTCCCCAGGGAGTGAAGATTGTGCACACTGTGTGTGTGGGCAAGCACTGAATCCAATGATCGGGGTAATAGTATATTTGTAAAGCGCGTAGAGACATTTGTAATAAGCGCTATATAAAAATTAAATATTATTAATTCGATACCAGTGATTTACAAATGTTGCTGAAATGGCATGGTTTTTCCCTGAATTTCCGGGGGCGTGCCCCTTGTTGCTCATCTGACCGTAATTGAATGCCTAAAACCCTGAGCTTCCGAGGGGCCCACTAGGGGCCCTGAGGCGGGCCCCTGGTTGCTTATCTGACCGTAATTATACGCCTAAAAACCCTGAGCTTCCGGGGCTTCGCCCCTTGGACCCCCCCTTGGACCCCCCCCCCCCCACCCAAGCTGGGACATTGCCTCCGAGAAACAATTAATTGCATTCATAATGTTAGGATTGCATGTTTGAGTCCTTATGACTACTGGTATTCCTTTTATTCATAAATGTTATAACTTTAGATCAAGAGGCACTTAAAATGGCACACATGCATTTATTACGATCGTTCTATACTAGCTCTGCATGTTGTAGTTACCTAGATGAAAAATTGGAATGTTATCATTCGCATTCCTGTGTATTCATTTTTCCCCGAATTTAATATGGAATGTCCAAAATCATGATGGTCAACTTATTTCTATCTTTAAATATCTTTATAGAAAAACTCACTTTAAATAAGTTTTAGCACAGACCCTCATGATCAAACGCATCGTTAACAGTTTGGGATGAGGGGCGCAAACATTCCTGGGGGTTCACCTTTCAGGGGAAGTGGCGTAATGAGCACAAACGTTTCGGGGGCGAAAGAAAAATCTGCGTCTCCACCACTCTGACATGATACATGCAGGCCCCGCGGACAGGGAGGGGGGGGGGGGGGGGCTCGAGGCCTCCGAGCACCGCCGTTCTGCGGGCCCTGACATGTAGGCCTCTAAGTTAGCATATTTCTTACCTGACTGTAAATTTAGGAATATGTCATTTTCCAAATAATGCATATTAAAGTTTAATTTACTAAAAAGTGAGAAAAAATCTCGTAAAATTATGTCATTTCAGCAACATTTGTAAATCACCGGTATCGAATTAGAAGTAGTCAGTGGTTGAATCTTATTTTGGAGGACAACTGCCCCCAATCAGTGCGCCAGTGCCCCCCCCCCCCGATCTACACCTTGTTGGCAGGAAAATCGCAACTGATCTCCCCTACCTTTCTTTCTTTCTTTCCCGTTCTCTCCTCTTTTCCTTTTCCTTCCCTTCCTTCTCTCTCTTTTAGGTTTGCTGGATGGACAAGGGCATTTCGCCCCCTCCCCCTATCAATACGTTGTTGTCGGGATTAATCGCAACTGATCTCCCCTTCTTTCATCCTTTTCTTTTCTTCTTCCTCTTTTTTGTTCCCTTTTATCTCTCCTCTTTCCCTTTCTCTTCCTTCTTTCTTTGGTTATTGGCGGGGGCGGGGGAGGGGGGAAGGCAAGGGCCTTTTGCCCACTCCCGATCCACAACTAGTTTGCGAGAAAATTTTCTTTTCCTTTCCTTCCTTCTCTCTTAATTTTTGGTGGGGGGAGGCAACCGCCTCGGAGGTAAGGCCCCTTCGCCCCCGCCCCTTCCCGACCTCCTTCTATTTTCCCCTTTTCTTTTCTTTTCTTCTTCCTCATCTTTGTTTCCCTTTCTCTCCTCTTTCCCTTCCCCTTCTTTTCCTTCTCTCTCTCTCTCTCTCTCTCTCTCTCTCTCTCTCTCTTTAATTTTTTTTTGCGGGGGAGGGGGGGGGGGGGCGGGCAAGCTGGACCCCCTGGATTCGCGCGTGAGGGGCAGAGCCCCCGGAAGCTCATGGTTTTTAGGCTTGTTGTTCCGAAAACTAAGAAATCATGGGGGGATCGGTCATTTGCACACGCTGGACCTTACCTATGGAACCAATTGCCACAACATATTCGTTATATTTCAAGTGTAGATTGCTTTAAACATGCCCTTAAAACTCATTTGTTCAAAGCAGCTTTTCAGTAGATTTAGTTTTATTTTCACATTGTCGTCGTTCATTTTTGTGTGTATTTTCTTGTGTACTTATATCTTTTCTTCTCCATGCGCCTCGAACACATTATTCATGTGGAGTTGGCGCAGTACAAATACTCTGTATTATTATTATTATTATTAGTTACGGCAGATAAGCATTTTGAGGCAGGCGCGGATCCAGGATTTTTTTTTTTTTGGGGGGGGGGGGGAGGGGGGGATAGACAACAAAAAAAAATCCCCATTACCCCACTCTTACATGCATGCCCCGCTGACCGTTTCACGGCGGGGGTCAAGGGGTGGAGCCCCCATAAGCTCAGGGGGTATAGGCATTTAATTACTGTCAGATGAACATATTTTGATACCTTATTTGTGACACTGGCAGGACACAAATTGGTGTTGGGTCCAGGGGGCCAGGCACGTAGCCACGGGGTGGGGGGGGGGGGGGGGGGGCACGGGGGGGGGGGGGCGGGAGGGGCACGTGCCCCACCCCAAATTTCCAAGATCGGTTGAACTTTTTTAGACCCCTCTTTTTTTACCTCGATCGATTACATGTATGTGCCCCCCCCCCCCACCCAACATCAAACTCTGCCTGCAGAGGGCAGAGCTCCCAGAAGCTCAAGGATGTTACATATCAAATTACCGTCAGATGCAAGGGTGTCGATTTGTATCCGTGGTTGGGGGGGATGATAGGTGCCCTAATATTTTCGGCAATGGATCAAAGCAATCAATTGGTAGAAGCGTGTGGCAAGTTGCACCCTTCCCAAGCGCGTAGCCAGGACTTCATTTTAGGGGGCGGTAGTGAGCACGCGAAGCGCTGTCCCTAGGGGGTTGCGTGCAGGGAGGGGGAGTTTTTCCCGGCCCCCGCGAAGCGCGGAAGCTTTGACGTTTCACTAAATTATTAGAGAAAGAAGACGATTCGTTGGACCGTTCTCGACTCTTAATCCTTGTTTGAATCAACTTCCCCTTCCTCCGCGCGTAGCGCGGAAGCTCTGATGTTTCATTAGATGATTAAAGAAAGAAGACGATCCTATGTACCATTCTCGACTCTTAATCCTTTTCTGAATTCATTTTCGCCCATTCCTGCGCGAAGCGCGGAATCTTTCACATTAGTGAAAGAAGACGATTTGTTGTATCGTGTCCTTCATGAACTCAGTTTCCCCCCTACCGCGAGAAGCGCGGAAGCTTTGACGTTTCAATAAATTATTTCTCTTAATCCTTGTCTGTATTCATTTTCGCCCATTCCGCGCTTAGCGCGGAAGCTTTCACGTTTCATTAAATTATTCGTAAAAGAAGACGCTTTGTTGTATCGTGTACTTTGACGTTTCATTTGATTATTACGCTTAATCCACGTCTGAATTCAGTTGCCCCCCCAACAGCTTTGCCCTTTCACTGAATTATTAGAGAAAGAAGACGATTCGTTGTACTGTTCTCTATATTAATCCTTGTCTGAATTCAGTTTCCCCACTGAAAATAATTTGTGTTACAAATAAGTTGTGACATAATAATCTTTCTCCAAAAATGAAAAATCTTTTAGGAAATATCAGGAAATAAAATGAGTGAAAAAAACAAAAATAAAGATACAATGACGTGAATTTTAAAAAGGGTGAACGGAAACAACATAACAACTAGAGAACTATTTTATAAGTCATACTAATGTCCGAAAATCTTTCTCCTTGTCTCCGATCTCATCACGAAATCGTCACAGAGTTCATCTATGTTTACACTGTCCAGGATTGTCTGATGTGCATTGCAGATTGCTATTTTTTGCGATTCGCGCTTAACATTTAGCTCGTTGCTTTTTGACGCTGCGTCTTTGCATTTGGCGCACTGCATTTCTATGATGCTGTTGATTGAACAAATTGAATTCGTATATATGTACACTGTAAAAAAGAATTTGTTCATTGGTAATTTTTACGTATTTTTTCCATGTAGAATTTACTTGCAAACATTAGTTTTGCCACTTACGCACTAAATTTAAGTCTTGCTAACTCAAACTTGCAATTTAGTAGAACATACGTGGAATATTTAAGTAAAATCAAATACATAAGAACTTTAAGTAATTTCAGCTTGTATTAATTTAGTAATTTTAACTCAAAATCAGAAATTATACGTATTACTCAAACAATTTATGTTAATTATTCTTATCTTTTTAAAGTAAGGACCGATGCAGTGCATAATAGAAATATTTACATAATTTATGAATATTCATTAAGACCAAATTAAACTCTTTTTTAAATAAAACAAATCTTTTTTGTGGTTGAATGAAAATTCAAGGACTTTAAAACATTTACTAATTCATTTAACATGGCTAAGCAAAGACAAGACAATTTTTAATTGTTACCCAGTTCAAAACAAATCAAAACTTGATATTTCAGGAAATTGTTAACCAATTTTCCTTTTAAGATGCTACGATCAAGTATATATAAAATTTGGAGCCTTTCAATATGTGTCGAATTGAAGCGTATGTAATAGTTTGTGATGGTGGTATATATATATATATATATATATATACGGTTAAATCTTAAATAGAAGTAGTGTTAGTGATTAGTGGATGTTACTTGTTAGATTAGATGGGTACCAAATCGTGCAATATGTAATCCTATCAGAGCTTTTTTTTTAATTATCTAAAATGATTACAATACTTAAATTATTTACGTTAATGTAACTCGATTTAACTGAGTAAAAATTATTCAGCAAAATAAGTAAATTCTACTTAAGATGCCGTAGGTAATATTTACCTAATAAAAATAAGGCAATTCTTTTCCTCAATTTAATTGAGTTATTTCGACTATTATTTTTTTACAGTGTATGTATTATGAAAATGAGATAGCAAAATGTGTATATTGATGGTCATCTTGCGAGTAATAACCATTAACTCTCTCATCGGGCTCTCATCCTTAATTTTTCTCTTCATTTTTTTTTTTTTTTTTTTGATGGTGAATTATTGGGGGGATGATTGTACAGGCCACCCCCCCCCCACCTGAAATATTGGGGGGGGGGGATATATCCCCCCCCCCCATCCCCCCGGGATCGACACCCATGGTCAGATGAGCGTACTTTAATACCTTATTTGTGACACTGGCAGGTCACAAATTGACGTGGGGTCCAGGGGGTGAATCCCCCGAAAGCTCAGGGATTTTGGGCAATAAATTACGGTCAGATGAGCATATTTTGATACTTTATTTGTGACACTGGCAGGACACAAATTGGTGTTGGATCCAGGGAGCGGAGCTCCCAGAAGCTCAGGGGTTTTATACATTAAATTATCGTCAGACGTTCTTTCAAATTTGACACTCAGTTTTGTATTATCTCACACAAATTATTTTGTGTAGCGCCCTCTGCAACAGAACTCAACTATCCCTTTAACTCTCCTTTTTTATAATGGAATATAATTTTTGTGTGATTCAATTCATGTTTTACTATTTTTTATATTCTTTTTGGCTAAAAAATACAAACTATTTCTGACCTTTATGTCATTATTGTGCATCTATTATTTTAACTAACTTGAAGATGATGCAAAACATTCCAAACAGTCCCTTAATGTGTGAAAAAAACAATTCATTTCACTTATACTAAGCCCTTTATTTGATGGTGACTAAGTAATATGAGGGATACTATAAGTCTTAAATGTGTTGTAACGTAAGTTACTTCGCAGGCTTATGTCATATCAACGCACTGGCAAACTGGTGGGGGCGCCAGCCCCCCCCCCCCAAAAAAAAAAAAAAAAAAATAATAAAAATAAAATAAAAATAATAATAATAATAAATAAATAGATAAATAAACCATGACTTTTTTTTAATTCCATGATACAAGTGATTTATAAATGTTCGTGATATCACATGATTTTCAACGTTTCTCCATTTCTGTTGCAGACTGCCACATTTCCAAATAGCCAGGAAGAGCATATGTTTTTTTTTTTTATAGTCACTAGTGGGCCTTAGTGGCCACTAACAGTAACACTAGTAGAAAATTCCTTTCCAGAAGCTAATGCGACAAGCCGTACTGTCGGGAGAAAACATGCTACCCGGCCACCACTCGGGCTGTGCATGCACAATTTTGCGAACGAACGTACATTTATTTATTTATTTCACATTTCTATACAGGGTATCTCACTCAGATTAAAAACGGGTCTTCCATAAGGCCCTGTCTCAATAAAAATACATATATAAACAGATCATGTAACGCTGCACGTGTACCGTTATAAGGGGTTCAGTGGGGAAACTGAATTCAGACAAGGATTAAGAGTAAAGAACGGTAAAACGAATCGTCTTATTTCTCTAATACTTTAATAAAACGGCAAAGCTCCCGCGCTTCCCGCTGGAGGGGGAGGGGGGCAACTGAATTCAGACTAGGATTAAAGTCGAGAACGGAACAACGAACCGTCTTCTTTCTCTAATAATTTAATGAAACGTGAAAGCTTCCGCGCGCTTCACGCGGGATGGGCGAAAATGAATTCAGACAAGGATTAAGAGTAATAATTCATTGAAACGTCAAAGCTTTCGCGCTTATAATCAGACAAGGATAAGAGTCCAGAACGGTACAATGAATCGTCTTCTTTCTTTAATAATTAAATGAAACGTCGTAGCTGCTGCGCTTCGCGTGGGAGGGGCGAAACAAGAATTAAGAGTCGAGAACGGTACAACGGATCGGCTTTTCCTCTAATGATTTAATGATAGTGAAAGCTTCCGCGCTTTGCGCGGGTTGGGCGAAAATAAATTCAGATATGGATTACGAATAATGATTAAATGAAACGTAAAAGCTTCCGCGCTTCACGCGGGAGGGGGAACTGAATTCAGAAAAGGACACGATACAATGAATCGTCTTCTTTCTTTCTTAAATTAATGAAACGTCAAAGCTTTCGCGCTTTCCGCGGGAGGGGGAGGAACTTAATTCAGACAAGGATTAAGAGTCGAGAACGGTACAAAGAATCGTCTTCTTTCTCTAATATTAAATGAAACGTCATAGCTTATGCGCTTCGCGCAGGAGGGGCGAAAAAAGAATTAACAGTCGGGAACGGTTCAACGGATCGTCTTTTCTCTAATAATATAATGATGTGTCAAAGCGTCTGCGCTTCGCGCAAGAGGGGAAAACTGAAAAATAACTTAGTTCCTGGCCCCGGGGTTATAGGGTTGAATTTGTAGACATTGGGACATTGGCATTAATATATTTGTCGGTAATTTGTGGCTAGTTTTGTCGGTAATCGGTGGTCTCTACACCCCACCCCCCCCCCCCCCCACTGAAAAAGGTCTAGCGACGCCCCTAATAACAACAGAGTTTACACACTCGAGAAAATTCGTGCAAGTACTACTGGTGAAGTACTGGACCACGTCTTTATGCACTGTGCAGCAGCGAAGCATATAGAACGTCTCATGACGTGAAAGATCTTTTTTTTCTTCTAACTTCTAACCAATCTAACTTCTAACCAATCAAAAGGCCTCGTTTTTTCCCCCAGGAAGTGCCGGTGGACATTAATGCGCCAAATGTGGTTCTCAAATTGCAAAAGATCCCTACTCTTGGAGGGGGTAGGAGAAAGCAATTTTATGTCATATTACTCCAGGTAGTGCCTGAAAATGCGTCTAATGTGGTTCTAAAATTGCAAATGCTTCCTACTTTGGTCACAACCCCCTCCAAGACCCACCCCCGCTTGGTCGCTCCGCTCCCTTACCGATACAGCCTCGCTCTGTCGCTTCATCGTTTTACATAAATATATTTCACCCCATGCCATTTTGTGCAACCCCCCCGTAAGAAATTCCTGGATCCGCCACTGATACCCATACCCTTGAGCTTCGGGAGCTCCGCCCCTTGACCCCCGCTGGGCCTTTGCCCATGTAAGAGTGGGGTGTTGCGGATTTTTTTTGTCAGCCCCCCCCCCCCCAATAAAAAAAAAAGTGGAGTTGTTGTAGACCATGTTTGTTGATATTACGTGCCTTTTCATGACTTTGAAATTAATAATATTGGTCTAAGAGAAGAGGCAAAACAGGAGGACATATATATATTTTTTTATGGTCCTGAAATTTGAAAAATTTGACCGATCGACATTCCGTTCCGTTGGGGGGGGGGGGGGGTTAGGTCATCTTTTGTATGTCATCCATTTAGTTTAATTTAAAGTGGGGGGGGGGGGGGGTTCCCGAAAAATATACACATTAAAAAAACTCAAGGGGGGGGGGGTTAACCCAACCACCCCCCTCCCCTGCGTACGCGCCTGACTATGCTTATCAGCTAGGGGACCTGCGCCCCTAAGTCATAAATGACAGTAATGAGGTTTAATGCCCCACAAAGGGGCACTAATGTAGCACATCCTGGGGCCTCACAGTTACGAGGCCATTGCTTTGCCACTGAACCATGACTGTACGCAGCGGAGGCTAGGGTAGGGGGCAGTTCCCACAAATAAAATTTAAAAAAAGAAAATGCAATAAATTATCAAAAATTCATTGAATTCCCCCCCCCCCGGTCCCCAACATTAAAAACTCCTCTGCACGGTCATGCATTATAGTTCAAGGCATGGCCGTATAGAGGATGTCTTTATGTTGGGGACCTGGGTGAAATGCAATGAATTATTGATAACTTATTGCATTTCCTTTTTAATTTTTTTTTATTTGTGGGAACTGCCCTACAAACTGTGACTTTTTATCGGACAGAGAAACATTTTTGAAAATTCAGACAATGATTAAGAGTCGGTACAACGAATCGTCTTCTTTCTCTAATAATTAAATGAAACGTCAAAGCTTCCGCGCGTCGATCGCGCGGGAGGGGTGGGGCAACTGAATTTAGACTAGGATTAAGAGTCGAGAACGGTACAACGAAATCGTCTTCTTTCTCTAATAATTTAATGAAACGTGAAAGCTTCCGCGCTTCGTGCAGGATAGTCGAAAATTAATTCAGACAAGAATATCAACCCCAGCTTAGGCTCCGCTGCTGACGTCTCGCCGCTGTCGCTTCGCTCCATCGTTTTTCATATATATATTTCACCCCATGCGATTTTGTGCCCCCCCCCCCCCACCCCGGTAAGAAATTCCTGGATCCGCCACTGTTACCAATGTCTAAAAAATTGTATATTTTTGTTTTTAGATTTTCCTTTGAAGGAGCCCCTTTTCCCCAGAAAGTGCCTTTCTTTGTTGGTGCCCCCTCACTTTGGAAGTCGCTCCGCCGCCTGATCATTAAACACCAAATTGCACCCTAAGAAAATTACGATATTCATAATTTAGGTATACATTTTCATTGAACATTTAAACCCAATTAACCGAATTAAATACCTTTGGAAGGTAAAAAAAAAGTTATTTATATATGTTTTTTTCTTTTAATTTTGCCTTGAAGGGGGGGGGGGGGGGTTGTGGGCAAAAAAAATGGTCCAAGGAGCACTTAATTATTTTTGTTTAGGGGGCGGGGTCTGAAAGCCAGATTTTAATAAAATTCTACCAGTTTAAAATCATTTTGATGTACCAAAACTGATACCTGCATTAGCTGCATACTTCTTTGCTCTGGAAATTAGGCTAAAATAATACTGACTGATCCAAAGGGCGTCTGCTGATCCAATCCTAACCAGACGGAAGTGTTGGCCACTTTGCTTGTGTGTGTGGTAGTATTTTTTTCTTACTAATACATAATACTGACAAAGTCTGGTGCAACTTGTCGGCTTGGCGCAGGCTCTCATGTTGATTTTTAAATTTCGTATGTAATATAGAAGATTGTCGTCATCGTTTAGAGAAAGCTCTGTTTATAGAGGTCTAGCGCCATCTTGAGATAACACTCGTTTTATTGATTCGGCATTAATTTCGTGCATTCCATGTATACGTACTGCATAGAATCCTGTACGTAGCTCGTAAAAACTGTAACTTCACTCACATCACAGCCACTTTATTGTTATTTTACATGCACCGGAACCATCATGAAATGAGGAAAAGAAACAGATTTCGTGGCCAAATCCATTTGATTTGGCCCAAAACTTCACATGTTAGGGTTCAGCCTACTCATGTTTGTTGTCTTGAATTATCAGAGACAGGTCTGACGTGTAGCAAAGATGGAAAATTTCCGCCCATCGACGGATTTCTCAGTGAATGCAAATTATCAAAACTTCGTTTCCAACGCCACTTCTCAAACAACAATGGGCGATCATAATCGGCTTGTGAACGTCAATGCAAGATGTAAACTCACTGGATCTGGAGCACACGTTCCAGCCTCTTTGAATGGAAGTAAAATGGATAAGATGACAGACAATGAGGAATCTGTGACCCAAAGACTAGAAGCTTCTCTGAGGTTTGTAAAATATATTAGGCCTAGGGCCTAACAGTAACAGTTAGGTCTAAACTAAAGTTAGGTCTACTTTTTGATTTTGTTTGTCTCAAATTCGAGTCAAAGTAAAAAATTAGTTAAACTTGTTTTTGAATTCTGATTTCTGATCCTGAGTGAATGACTTTGGAAATTGGAGTGGACGTGGACTTGATGTTGACAAGAAACTAAGTGATCACGCCTCCATTTATGTTCGGGTGATAATGTTTGATGATGTTGATTATTCCCCTTGAGGCTTGAGGCTTGAGGTAGAACTCTAGCCTAACTAACAGTTAGACCTAGATCTAGTCTATATTATGATTAATGCCATGAATTGTTGGATATCTACACTGTAGGCCTAGGCCTAATCGTTATTTCGCACTCCAACACAAAAAGCTCCACAGACATGTCTGAAAAGCTCCACAGACACTGCACTGCCATGTGAGATCAGAGTCAGAGCCGATGCAACCAGAAATTTACCATTTTCCGACTAGGCCCTAGAGCTCTATGATAAACTCGAGCAAGATAAGCAAAAAGTCAATGATAAATTAAAAGGTTGAGCTAAGAGAAAGTATGTGATAACGGGTAGCCTCTGCCGATCACTAGCAACGTAGCGCTTGTCCTCTGAGGGAGGGCGCCCTTTTGGATCTACAAATGCGTGACGTCATACGAATAAGGTCTAGGGCGTATTGCCTACCAATTATTGTATAGATCTAGGACTTAGACTAGACCTTTCATCAACTTCAAGGACCAAGATGTTTTGTTTCTGAACTCGGGACAGTTGATTTAAAAACAGTATTGATTTTAAGAAGCTGCTCACAACATTTCTTCAATCTTTTAAGAAATTATGTTAGACAGTATTTAGATCTATCTAATGTCAATGAAAAATATTTATGATGGTTAGGCCTCGTGCTATTTGACACATCAGGGGCCCGTTCCTAGAAACCGTCATAAGTCTAACTTCTTGACTATCCCATTGAAACGTGTGCTATAGAATTAACACACATTTCAATGGGATAGTCAAGAAGTTAGACTTAGACGGTTTCTAGGAACGGGCCCCAGGGGCTTATGTGTATTCACAAAGATTCTAACTTGAACTTATCTCTAAGTTGGACATAACAATTATGGAAAACCATTGGCATAGATCTATGAAAATATTGTGTAAAAGTGATTTCAAAGGCATCAAATGTTGATTCAAATCATTCATATTCTCTATTATCAAGGATATTTCATTTTCTTGATGTGGAATTTATAAAAAATACTTGAATTTTCACTTTTGAATATATTTTATTATAAGGCTACAAATGGCTCTCCATAATGTTTAAGTCGAACTTAGAGTTATAAAGTTAGACTTAAATGTAGGATCTTTGTGAAACACCCCCCTGTTAAGTAATATCAACCATTGGGAGCTAATTCATTTGCACATGTATGGTGGTGCAACCATAGTTCACGAGTGACCTTGGTTCTTTATCTCAAAAAGTCGGCAAGAAAATCTTACTACCGCCAATGGAACAAGGAACCTAAAATTACCCAGAGACAAATTCTCTATAGAATTGGGTGTGTAATTATGAAAAGATTGGCACATTTAAAGTCTTTTTCGTCCGTTCCAAAAAAAATATGAACTTTATTATACCGACAAGGGTCTGGAAATCTGTATTTTGAGAGCAGATGTCATCAAAATTGTAAGTAAAAAGTGGTTACAACTTACAACAGATTGTATGATATTTTGCCTGCAAAATATTAAATTAGCTGATATTTAGTTGATCGCTTTTTGTGATAAAATAGCTCTAAACCCTCGTGCGTGAATTGAGGTCTATTTTTTCTTTTTTTTTCTTTTTCATGAGTTGACTTGAAGCGCATTCCGCTCCGACATCAAAACTTGAGATCCCAATATCTCTGAAGTTCTTTGATGATAAATTTTCTTGTTGCACCAATTTTGATATCAAAAAGTTTGCTGTCCATTTGGTAATAATTGAACTAAATAAAATTGTAGAATATGAGAAATCATCATGTATCAATTCAAATATCACATTTCCTAATATTTAAAAAAAATCTGGTCGCCCCATCATATAAAATGAATAGGGAAAATAACAAAAAAAATTAAAATACCATCTCACACTTTAAAGATACTATATCTCTTTTGCAGCCAACATTGAATTTTGTAGAAATTTGCAGGAATTATGAATATGTCATGTATGTCCTATCTGTGAAATTTAAACGTCAGCAGTGTCCTAATATTCAAATTATGCAAGGAAACCCGTTTACTTGCTAGACTTCACCGTCATACACTATTGAGTGACTGACTGGCTTTGGTAATAACATACATAAAAATGAGCTGTAAAGGGTACATGAGCATTTGTCTACATGATACATCAATAACCCACTTCTTGTAATGACCAAAATTAAACTGATTGAATCTTTGCGCAGCATAAAACGTACAACCATTTGGTACAATGGCCTGACAAATCAAACTATTAATTACTGGCTCTATAGCTTTTAAGTCGATTTGACAACTAATAGTTGTTATTTTCCCACTTAAAGACATTTTCAAGCCCCCTTTTTTTAGGGAAGTTCTAAATTAGTATTATCTTTCAAATACCATTAGAATTTAACCTTTTCATTTTTTTGGCCTGCAAATGGGACATAGTACCTTTAAAGGTATAGACAAGTTCTGGTCATGCGATTGCACTAGGGCTGTGCACAACAATGTAATGAGGTACCCGAGTACACTCCCAGAGTCCCAAGCTTACAAGCGAATACTCGAGTATTCGGACGCCATGTTTTTTATAATTTTTTTAATTTTAAAATTTTTTTTTTTTTTTTTAAATTTTTGATTTTTTTAATTTTGATTGTTTTTTGCCACCACCATACCACTTGAGCAGTATCCCACGTCGCCGAAAACACATGCAATTTTACTTCGAGTTGTATTTGAAGGCGCCGATTTAATAATAACAGTAAACAATGCTGTTTTAAAAACCAAAGATGGCAGAATAATCCATTTGCCTCTGAGTCCCCTTTTTTCTGAGTGGTGAGTTTGACAGTGCTTGAGTTGGGAAACATTTTTCCAGACGGTACCATGCCAGCGGCCGCCGCTCTCCCTGGCACGGGTAAGCGTCGGCCTGGACAGTGCCAGGTGACCGGGACTTTTTTTTTGCGGCCGAATATTCGGGTACGAGAAATCGTACTTGAGTAGTTGTCAGCAGTGCGGGTACTCGAGCATTCGACTACTCTTCGCTGCCCTAGATTGCACTGTGAAAGAAACGTTGTGGAATCGATCAGAAAAGGTTGATCATCCAGCATATAAGTATTGGTGTGTTCTGAAAGGTTCTGGAATCATCAAAATGATAAGAAACTTGGCACGGTCTTGGTAAAGTTACAAGCACTGTACAGAGAATACCTGCCAACTACTACGATTTTGGCGTAATTATCACGATTTTATGTTTTAAATTACGCCTTAAGATTTTTTTGTCACAAATTATGATATTTTTTTTTCTTTTTCCCCTTTCACCTGGCACTATCAAGGCCAGCGCTTACCCGTGCCCGGGAGAATTAGGGCGCGTTCATGCATGATTTTGACGGCCAGAATCAGGCATCTGTTACGCGTTTAGTTTAAAACACGATTGCGTTCATGCTCACTTTTGTAGAATCACCGAAAAACGGCGATCACGATCGCCGATCGTAAACTCACAAAAAGATGCGTTTACAATTTGTAAACGCGTTTAAATGGGGTCAATGCACTGACCTCTAGTGGGTCTACGTAGCATGCGCACACAGGTTTGCGAATCTAGCTGAAGGCCACCCAAGGAGAATTGCCTGGAGAAGTGAGCATGAACAGTGCACCGTGGAACTGCGTTTACGATGAGCGTTTACGATGAGCGTTACAAATCGCTCATTCTGCCTTCAAAATCAAGCATGAACGCGCCCTTAGTCTCTCATCTTTGGTTTTGAAAACAGCATTGTTTACTATTATTATTATTAAATCAGCGCCTTAAATTCCAACTCAAGGAAATGTCGGTGATGGACCTGGTATACTTCTACCGTAGTATGGTAGTGGCAAAAAACAAACAAACATGGCGTCAGAGTAATCAAGTATTTGCCTGTAAGCCTGGGAATGTACCCAAGTACCTCATTACACGCTTACACACACTAAGCTTTTAGTCCTTGTTTTTTGTTTTTGTTTTGTTGGGTAAGGGGTTGCAAAAGTGTTGAAAAATGAGTTTAAAGTGAAGGAAAAAGGCATTCCTCCCTACCGTGGGGGGGGGGGGGCAGCCCTCTCCCACACCCACTCCTCACAGTCCTCGTAAAAAATGTTTACTATTTTAAGTCTTCAAAGGTTGGCTGGTATGTAGACGCAACACATGCACGATATTTATCCGGTCTGGATAGATAAAATAATTTACCAAATATATCAATTAGTAGTCGGCAAAGCATACTTTCAAATGATTGGTAATAAGAGCTTCCGTTTCATTTTTTGAGAGGGGGGCGCCCTCTATTAGTGCATGTCTTCTTCTATGTCCGTAAAAGCGCATAAACTACTAAGTGGGAAAATTAGTTGAGGGAGAGACGACTGGTGACTTCTCAAAGGGCCCAGTCGCACGCTTGGGACAGGTTAAACCAGAGGCCTCCCTTTTTGTTGAGTGTCCTAAATTGTTTTTAGTTCTTTTTACTCCTTGTTCAAACTACTTTCTTTCTCTGTACAAAAAAATGATTCCACGTGTTGACTGACACAAAGAGAGTGTCCCATCATGTTGAGGTGGGAGAAAACAGGTGTGGAGTCTGGTCTTATTTTTCAATGTTGGTTCATTCGTCCTTTCAGTGTCAGTTGAGTCTGACTGACGTTTCTGCTCACACCTGATGCCATAGAAGAGGTTTCTTTTCTTTGGTGGACTGATCTTTGGCATGGACGAGGAACTGTCACCTTGTCGATGCGCTTTGTGAGACGTTCATATTCCAAACGGGATGAAAACATGGCTGATTCTCTCTGAAAAACCAGCGGCCACTCATTTTGCTTCCGCTGGCCACCGAAAATGCCCACACAACGACCACCAGGGCAAGCCGTAGAGCGAACAACAGCAGCCGTGTAGCGACCAGCCACAGCAGCGTATGAGCAATGTCACTCACACAGTCAGGCGATCGTAGGCACAGCGGCTAACTATAAATCTAGATCTAACATTCAACCCTAAGCTTTTATTTAAACTTCAATCAGAACATTTAATTACCGACGGGATATTGTTTCTTACACATTTCATTATGGGCTATGCCTATTGAAAACATAACAATACAGAGTCATTGTCATGAACTTTGCAATGGATGACTCGCTTGTTCGTCGCGTCATGCACAGGCACCACTGGCCTACACATGTATCTAGCTTGCAACAGGCATGATGAGTGGGCGCGGCTTATCTGTCAATCAAATTTTCAGGCTCGTTCCTATTATTTCTTTTAAATAATTTGCGATTTTTTTTTTGCGATTTTTTTTTTTTAAATGCCGGACAATTTCAAAGAGAGAAAATTATGTTTAATCATTTCATATTTTTATTTTGACTAAAAACTGTTCCACTCCTTATTTATTTAATTTGTAAACACCTAAAAATAAACTTGCGTATGTTAGATTTATCGATCGGCTCTCCGCCTCGTTTTCTTCCAACTGAACTCTTATAAAGCCACGGAGGATTGTTTGCGAAATGGCGGAGGCCTTGCGAGTCGATCAATTATTCAAAATCAAAATAGCCACCAACGCCTACCTGTCAACAACGGCCACTGTTTGTGTTTCCCTTGGATGGTCGCTATGGACAGGTTTAACTACATGTAGTTAGAAAGTGACTTACATGTATTCTGCCATTTAAAGCAGCACCAATGCTGAAATGAATACATGTACAACAGTGTAAATATTTTACACCAACCATTATAAGGCCATGTACAAAAAAATATACATGTTTAGTGTCCCCTCCCGCTTCCTTTTTGGGGGCCGCCTCCTATTTTTTTTTTTTTTTTTTTTTGAAAAATTTTTTTTTAAAGAAAAAAAACATGAAAAACACTGCTAAAATGCATCTATTTCTGATTAAAAAAAAAAAAAAAAAAATTGTCGGCGGCCATCTTGAAAAATAGCCCGACTGACAGGGAAAATGTACCGAGCGGCCATTTGAGTGGCCATTTTGAAAGAAAAAAAAAAAAAAAGGGCCTCCTCCTTCCTATTTTTCCAAAAAACAGGACGCTAAACATGTCGTTTTTTTTATTTGGCCTAATAACAGCTTAATACACTGTAGCATGTTTCTATAATAGATGTGAGTGAAATATAGTACTTAGCTGCAGTGCCAGTTGGCTGTTTAACTTAAAACAAATGTTGTTTTATTCTATTTATTGAGTGCTCTGCCACTTTATGTTGGTTAGTTCAGTTTGGTTTGGCAGGCTTTGGTTTTTCCTATTGAACCATTGTATGGTTCTGTTTGGATAGTTATAACATGCGAAGTGAAAGGATAGCATGTTGCTACATGTACATCTACATGTACCTGGTAAATGAGAAGTCAGAGCCAAGGAGTTCATTATTTAATACATTGTGCCTTTTTGAAGAATTTTTTATCTTTTTCGATTTTGACACGAATTATGGCTCGGAGAAATGTGGAGTGAACTGTAGAAATGATGTAGAAATCTACATGTACAGTAGGTCCAGTGATGTTCAATTTGCAAATCATATACACAGGTTGTTTTACCTGTAACGGGCTGTAAGTATAGAATGAAACTGATGGATTTGTCATGTACATGTAGGCCTGTAGGCATACTGGTTAATTTGTTTCAATTCTCTTAAGCTTGGGGGCCATTGCATAAAACTTAGCATTGATGTTAACTTTGCCATTAATGGTAACTTCCATGGAAACCTTGATTGGCTGTGGAGTGATGTTAGTGATGTTGCCATAGTAGTTCATTTTTTTATTGCAAAGTTACCAGTGGTAAGTTTTATGCAAGGGGCATTGTTGTAAATGTGTTAATTCGTTGCTGACTTGCTGATACTATTCTGTAACCCTTTCAAAGGCAGAGTTTGCCGATAAATTACCATCATGTATAACAGAGCTGCCAACTAGTACGGATTTCCTGTAATTGGTATGATTTTTGTTTTGTTTTTTTGCGCCCAGGGATCTATCATAGCGATTGCTGTGCAGTATGGTGGCCATCCGAAACTCGCTGCATGAGAAAGATTGAAAATTATCAAGTATTCTCTTAATAGAAGACAATTTTTCATCGAAAACTTATGTGTTGTGATGACCTGAAAATCAATATTTAGCAACTTTGTGGGAGTAAAATCACCAAAAATTTCAGATAATCATGCGCACATGCATCCGCCTGCCATTCTTTTTAGATCATGGCACCGCATAGGAAATTACTGATTTTGAGCCTTATGATTATTGAATATCTGTTCTGGAGGTTGGCAGCTCTGGTATTATAACTTCACATTGGCATAATATTTATATCTACATGTAGATATTTTGCCAGACCCTGGAAACCGTGATATAGATTTTAAACCTTCCACGTGTTGATTGACTCAAAGTGACTGTACACACCCACTCTTCCACTAAAGGCCTGTTCAGGCTAGAAGAAATTTATATCAAGAAACATAGTATTATAAAGAATCGTTGTATAAAAAAAAGGGGCATACAGACTGAAAAATATTGTCTAAAGAAATGTATAATGGCCTGCATGTTCAGACTAGTCGAAATTCTTAAAACTTGGAAAAGAAGTATTTCATATAGTGAAAGGAGCATACACACTACAAAAAAAACACAGTATTTATAAAGAAACTAATTTTGAAGAGGTCAATTGACATATCAGCATGCCACAGAGCTGCCAACCTGTCGTGCTATCAAAATGCATATCATTCAACTTGAAAAAACATTTTTTGCTTGTTTTTAAATTTTAATCCCTGTAAAATACTATTGCAACTGAGTTTCTTTCCTCCAAAGAGTGGCAGAATGGTAATCAGGAAACTTTGGGGTCATTCCCGAAAGTTTGGGAGCCGTTATTGAAGAGGGGGCCGGTTATACGTACATGTAAATGGCAGTGACAGTAGGTATCACAGTGAAATTTTAAAAGTTTCTAAATTTCACTTTCCCTGCCCATTTCCTTTTTGAGCACATGAAAAGAAGAATTTTGATACCTCACAGGGAATAATTTTCCTGGTATCGCATCGCAATTTGCTATGCATTTTTGCATGACTGCTATACAAAATATTGTTTGTGTAGCAGTTTTCTTCCATAGAAATGTACAGAATTTCATTTGAAATATTTATCCATCAGCTGAAATTGCTAATCAAAATATTTGAGGAAAATTATTCCCTGCCTCATTTGTCAAATTTGAATAAGTACTTTCGAAAATACGGCCACTTACATAAGAGACGAAATGGTCAAATTTTGCGTAATTAGGCTATAACTGACAATTAGCCATTTTCAAGGTGATATAATTCTGTAATTAACTGATGAATCACCTTTCTTTTCAAGAAATCTGTTCTCTGTATCGATTTCTACATGGCTATTTTTTTCAGGTTCTTTTGACAAATATTTTTTTTTGTGGAATTTTTCAAATAATTATATGAAGCCCATTTTGATGCGTGTGACAATTGGCTATTTTTGCGTCGCCGGAACAAGTTTTCATGGGTTTTGAAACATGGCTAGATTTAAGAGTGTCTATCAAGAGCGGCTGAATTTCGGCATATTTGGGGTATATATATAGATTAATTATTTCTGTAAGTTTGGACCATCAAATCCATTTAAATTAATTTTAAAATTGCTCCAAACTCTTCAAGAAGTCCAGGTAGACAAAGGAACATCCCTTCACTGCTATCGTGTAAAAATGTGTAGAACAGGTGTCACATGCATATTCACCTGTTCTACACATTTTTACATGATAGCAGTGAAGGGATGTTCCTTTGTCTAACACAAAACTTTGATATGACACTCCGGTCATGATTTATCCATGGTAGTATGGCAGCATGAACTACAAAGCCAGAGTGAATGTGCTAGTATGCGCGTTTGCCATACTCCATTAGACCAAATAACAAAAATTAAGTATTTCTTGTCCCTGCTCGCCTCCTTTTGGGCCGCCACCTTCTTTAAAAAAAAAAACTATTTACCATTCAGAAATTAAAAAATAAAAATTGAAAAAAGCCTGTGATAAACATTTTTTTTAAATAGCTTCTTAAGTGATACAAATCATTTGTTTTGTCATACATTGCATCAGTATATTCGCATAGCACAATATTTGTGAATAAATAGGCTTGGCCAGCTATACCTTAAATCTCTGTGTATAAGACGCACCTGCGTGTAAGACGCACCTGCGTGTAAGACGCACCCCTATTTTATTATTTTTTTGGGGGGGGGGGGGAATTTGCCGACTCCGTAGGCAGCAAGCCAAGCCCGTGTTCAAAAACCCATGCGGGGAAGAATCTTTACTCTACTGTGAGGTGCAGTTGAAGGTGCGGATTTGTGGTAGTAAACTTGTCACAAATAACAGTAACAATGTCGTTTTTAAAACTAAAGATGACAGACAAATTTTCCTCTAAATTCAAACAGAAATCTGGCCATACAGGTAGTATTGTTCTAGTTTCCAAGTGGCGAGTCAACACACCGAGCTGGGAGACATTGCCAGGCACAGTGCAGGTTGAGGGGCATAAATCAATACTTTTTTTGGTTTTGTTTGTACCTGTGTATAAGACACACCCCCGACTGTTGATATTTTTTTTTCGGCGGGGAAAAAAGTGTGTCTTATACATAGAGATTAACAGTAATTAGCATGGCTGCCATCTTTGAAAAATTGTAATTAGCAATGCCCTGCGGCCCCCTGCCTCCTTCCTTTTTTAAAAAGTCTGGACGAGAAACACATTATTTTTGTTATTTGGCCTTATTATTTATTAATATTTTTATTGGGAGTTGCCTGTGACAAGGAGGGGGAAAAAAGAAATAATATTAATAACCTTCAGGTTTTTCATCCCGGAATGATCGAGATGTCATGTGCAGGCCCTGAATCAATTGTTTCAACCTCTGACCCCACCCCTAATCTCTATATTTAACGGTCATCGAAGCACCAACGTTGCCAAGCTCACTTTATCACCGAAAATTTCCCCCTCTCATATCGGGAGCTCAAACTATGAGAAATGATGTAAAATGGTCATATCGAAGAACGTATGAAATTTTTTATTAAATGATGATCTATTTCTCATTTTATCAAACATTTCATGTTCAGTTTTTTCCAAAAAACTACTCTCAGATTATTTCCAGATGCTAAACATGAATTTTAAACAAAAATGGCCTTAACAACTGAGCCAATCGCATCTTCTTGACCATCCCTCAGCTCTTTGATCGCTGCACGTTTTTGAATCCTCAGCATCATCCATGATGATGATAACACAAGACCCCATGTCCAGAATTGCCTAGTTTTTTCAGTAAAAGCAAATGCAAGCCGTCGCTGGAAAGGATTTGGTTCAAGATCTAATATACGTCTGCTACATGTGATCACAGATAGCTTTCAGCCGAGCAATCTTCAGTGTTTACTATATCCTCCATCATAAGACAACTGGAAGGTAATTGAAATAGATGTTTGTATTTATTTTAGATTCCTACATAATACATGCAGATACTTCAAAGTGAAAGTGTACTACTATGGTAAGGTTTAATAGATCCTGTATTTTTTTTCTTCATTTCTACTAACATAATTGTGTGCTCTCACATGATTGTTTCATAGGTTATTTTCCCTTCAAAGAGATTAAGATTTGATTATAGGTCCTCGGTCAGAATAGTACGAGCGCAGTAGCCTCCGATAATATCTGGGCTGTGTATCCTATGTAGCGGTTGTCCCCAACAATGAAAAAGAATCAACGGCTTTGCTTCTTATAGTGGTTTTTAAAAAAAGAGACATATTTATTGTCTTCATATGGAATACGGAGTAATATGAGCAGGTTGGTATTTTGTAAGCGAACGAGAGTGATAAAGTCATTCATGAATATAAATATGTAAAGATATAAAGAAAGTATTTTGACAGTCATGAAACACATATATATAGTATCATAGGGGTTTAATTGTTCTGGAATTCCAAATAAATGGAAGTTTTCATTGCAATCATGGTTGTAGCACGAGCTGTTTCTATATTTACTCCATGAGGATTCAAATGTCATTGCATAACACCTGCAGTTGATGCGGGATGGGGTTGCATCCTCTCTTTCCCCGGAAATTGAATTATTACCAATATTAGGGCAGGGAGCTGCCTGAATATGTATTTTTTGATATCTTATCTCTTACATGTACTTGTATATTTTGGTGATAAATAACACTTTCAAACCACACATATGCTCAAATTTGTGCTCGCTAGCTTTGCTCGCTTGCCAAATTCTGAAACCGAAAAATTGATATTCGGGCAAGAAGCTTCAGCCCCCCCCCCCCTCTCCCCTGTTGAAAATGTCAACAATTTTGGTTGGATGCATAACTTAAAAATTGTATGTGCTCTACATAGGCCACATTTCTCAAGGGATTTCGTACAAATTTTGAATGAAGGTGTAAAATTGTATTTGAGACAATCAAAGGGCTGTAATTTCCAGAATGATTAGTATAGACCTACATTTGTGAAGAAAGAAAGATAATGATGACCCCATGCATGTATTAAATTGGCTTATTTGCTTGAATGAATGATGATTTATTGTTTTTGAATTAGGTTTTTGGTTCTCCAATTTTTAAAACATTTTAAGAAATCAAAGATGTTCTATTAAAATGTGCATGCATACATTGTACGTGTACTATAGTTGAGGTCATGAGGTTATTTTGAGAAATATAGTTTCCAGTTTTTCAGATTCCCATTTCGTCCACCATCCATATTAAAGGTCTAATAATCATTTGATGATGAATTATTATCAGACGGTATGGATAGTAGATAAATTAGACATGGACAAACTGGGAATTAGACCAGACTGGCAATTAGACCAAATGAGTGATTAACCAAATGGGTCGTAGATTTATTGGAGATTAGACTAAATGGAGATTAGACCAAATGACTATTAGTCTAATTGGTCATTAGACCAAATGATAAGTATATATTTAATGATTTTGAGACCATGTGGATAGTAGACAGGCTTTGTGTAGACCATGTGGGAATAGACTGTTTGGTTAGTAGACATACTGGTTGTAGACCATTGTAGACCAAACAGAAATTCACCATTTAAAACTCACCGACCCTGCATGAAACTAGTGGACACTACATAAAATTAGCATACATGACCCACATGTTGATATTTAGCTGTACAAGAAATGATTGTTTACTGCCTTTAAGGATCAGGAAGTAGCACTATTCACAGGAAATGTTTTGGTAAGAGCAGAGAAGCACACATAATGTATTTATTGAAATATTTCAAAGTTAAGCAAGATATGATTGATCAATACCAAACAGATAACATGTCACAGTTCGCCATCACTGGTTTGTTAATTTTCTACAATTTAGTGTTGAAGACTCTTCAGATGGAAACAGAGTGATGTTGTATGTGATCATCATTGACATATATGTAAATCTACAAAAATTGATTTCTTGGAAACCATGAATTTTAAAAGGAGGGTCAATATATCAAGCCACTTGTGCTACAAATCTCACATCTCCCTAGTGTTAGGCAGCTTCTTAGCTTGAGTTAGGGTGTGTATACTGTGTGTATGTGTGTTGAAAGCTCTTTGTTTTGATGTGATTGTGTAGCATGCATGCATTGCTCAGCTCACGTTCATGTGTGCTAGCTCATATGAATGGCGGCGACCTAAAATTACATTGTATATACGACAGTGCTCTGTGTACATGCTGTTGTGTATTAAAGCGAGTAGGCGCAAGTATGCCTCTTCAGTGTTTGGTTTATGGCAGGGAGAATCTACAATTTTTTTCCTCTTCATGAGAAGGCCATTATTACTGCATTTTCCTCACTAAATTAATGACTTATTCTTCAAAAAATGCCTCAGGCTCATGTCATAGATGGAGGATTATGTACTCATATTCAGGAAACATCTACATGTAGGCCTATAACCCTGTAGTATACAACGTATATCATTGCAACTAAGACATGAGAAATTTTCCAAATGTAAACATTCTGGTTATTCTGTGAAAACTGTATTTCTATGGTCTGAATGTACAAAGAAAATTATATGTATCGAGCCACTAGTAAATCAGATTGTCATACTTGTTTCTTTAACTTCCAGGGGAAGTCCACCCTGATATTGTTAGTTTTCATAGAAGCAGAAAAATGAGTGACGTATAGGGTGGGATGTCCCCTCCCTAAAAAATATTTTCTATTTTTGCTCTAAAGAAAATTTCCAATCATACATGCACCTTAATTATAATTATTGGACATATGATTTATACAATTGTACAGATCTATTCCGTGTCATAATGAAAGTTTACACAATTTTATGTACAGAGCAAGTTTGAGAGGACCTCTCAAGAAATGTTGCAGTATTGCCAATTCATTACTTTCCTATTTTTTATTTTGATATTACTCAAAGTGTCACTATTATGTTTCTTCAGTATCTCTGCTCTTATTAAAACCAGCTAATTATCTGGATGGACTTCCCTAATGCAATGAAGGAGAATAGATAACTGGAGTGAAATATTATTTCCCATCCTTTCATCCATACACTTCAGGGCTGGAAAATGCTCATTGTCTAGTGCCAGGTGTTCTCAATCAAAAGTTTGCAAGATTTTCTCTTCACTACATGTGACAAGTTGAGAAATAGATTCATGTTGTAGATCATGTTACAATGGAGTTATTTTTAATTATAAACCTTTTCAATATTTTATGATTTTGCAAATCAGTAAAATGAAAAATATTGGCTTAGTTATGATCAGGGATATGTGAGTTTAAAACTCACCTATCCCTGGTTATGATCATAATTTTTTTTTTTACATTTTTGAAAAAGGTCAAAATGTTTGTGGAAGCAAATTTATTGACAGAATTATTTAGACATTGCCCTTTGCAGTTGCATGGTCATTTTGTTTTCTTTCATTTAAATGTAAAGAAATGTAAATCAAAAACAGTTTGAATAAGAAAGTTATAAATTTTTAATGACTTGAAAAACTTTGAAAATCACAAGACAAATTGGCAACTCACTCATGAATCTGTGACGTCATTGCCTCACTATCCACTAATTGTTTTCTTTATATTGATAATATAAATTTTCCATTTTCCCCTAAAAATCTTTTTTCCTCACACCAGCATCCAAGTTATAACGCATTTTTGTGTGTAGATGCACTAATATAGAGTAATTTTTTCAGTTAAATCAAGAAAAACCTGAATTTTGATAAGCAACTGTAGTGTACATGTATTTATATACAAATTAATGATTATGAATACAATATTCAGAAAATAGTATCAATTCTTCAAAGTTCATAACAGATTTTGTGAAATGTCATGCACACAATATGATACAAATCATATAATCTGGGCAAAGGCATGGAGAAATAATAATATAATAAAAATAATATTCCGCTTTTATAAGCGCATTACAGATGTACTATAACCCGGTCATTAGATTCAATACTTGCTGGCACACACTGTGTGCACAATCTCCACTCCCTTGACGCTCAAAAACTGTTTGACCAACAATGACGGTCGCATCCTACCGGAATTTGCTTACGAGTACTGTATATATTCGCTTAGCAAGGCTCCATGGATAGTATTATAATGTAATCTCCATGAATCATTTCTCTCTGCCAATCATCTGTGTTTACATGTACTATGGATACACTAACCAAACAATCAGTATCACTTTTGATCCAGGATGTAAAGAATATTTTCATTGATATTCAAAAGTTAACACTCTACAGTCTACATACAAATGTACATTTGATACCTGTATATTATATCAGGAATTTTCAGGTGTATTATGACCAGGATATTAGAAGCAAATAGCATGACTAAGTACTGTTAACTGTAACCGATAATCGGATCAGGGCCGATCGTAGGCCGATCAGGTGAAATGGGATATTAAATTCTGATCGCCGATCAATGAAAATGATTTTTTTTTGGGGGGGGGGGGAATGCAGAAAATTGTCAAGATTTGGGCTATCAAATACTATAAAGTAATGCAAAGCTGGGATTATTTGCATTTGGAGTTGTTGTAGACTACATGTTTGTTGATATTAAGTGTTTTTTCATGATTTTGAATTTAAAGGGAAAGTCCACCCCAAAAATAAGTTGTTTCGATAGAGGCAGAATAATAAGAAAATCAGGTGAGTGAAAGTTTGAGCAAATTCTGAATGAAAATAAGAAAGTTATGAATTATTGAAGTTGTGATCAATCAAATACAAATTGGCAACTCTGTGACTTATTATACGAGCTCTCCTTCATTTGCTTTGTGCATAATATTCCATAAAATCTTGTTTTTCTTGTTATTGATGACGGAATATATTTTGTTCCTTGCAGGGGTAGTATAGAAACATATTTGCAATTATTATATTTAGGGTGCATGTATGGTTGAAATTTTTCTTGAGGGAAATGAAAATTTTAGATTTTTTAGTACTGAGCAAATGGAAGTTGAGCTCGCATGATACGTCATAGAGTTGCCAATTTGTTTGATTGATCACAACTTAAAAAATCCTAACTTCCTTATTTTTAATCGGAATTTGCTCAAACTTTCACTGACTTGTTTCTCTCATTTTTCTACTCCTATTAAAACTAACTTAATTTCAGGGTGGACTTCCCCTTTAATAATATTAGTCTAAGGAGAGAAAAAGGTAAATCATTCAGGCCGCCATTTTGGATTATAATGTAGGCACACATTTTTTTCATTGTCATAATAAGTAATATTAGGTTTTTTTTTTTTTTTTTTTTTTTGGGGGGGGGGGGGCTATATGGTATGGTTTGGTAGGAGGAGTATGTTGTATGTAACTTGTATGTTGGAGTATGTATGTATGATGTAGGCATGTATACATATTTATGACTCTCCTAAAATTCATGTGAAGTGAAGTTCATACTTTTGTGTGTATCTTGTACTGTGCGGTGTGTTGAAGAGATAGTGTTTTTGATTCTGCATTAAAATTGTTATTGTGTAATTACTGTACTGTAGATTTTGTGATTTATCAGGCATTGAACATATTAAATTTTGTCAAAATATATGTATGAAGAGATGAATTGGAGGATAGGCCTACCGGTATGTACATCTCACCATATCATCTAGGCCTAATAACTTTATTTAAGGCCCAATCCAACCTTCATGGCAAATTGCTTTAAATGAAGGAAACAAAATCACATAAGACAGATCTATATGATTTTTAAAAGTTGAACTAACTATACATAAATGGGATATACAGGCTTGCGGGTGCACCATATGAGAGAGAAGGAGGATTGAGGAGTCCTGAAAAGGACTGTTTGTATATTCTTGAAAAAGACTGTTGGTTATCTTTCTTAGCTTGTAGTTCTAAGGAGAACTATAGCGCTTGGAGAGGATGAGTAGCGGGAGTAGCTCAACGTTTCGAACAGGTTGACTATCCTATTTTCAGGACTAACAAACCCTCAAGAAAGATTACCGAGAGTCCTTTTCAGGACTCCTCAATCCTCCCTCTCTCTCTCACATGGTGCACCCGCAATTAAGCCTACTGTATATCCACATCACCATGCAAGCTGACACTTACAAGCTGCATAAAAGGGAATGTTATACTATTTAGGCCAAATTGTAATGTCACTGATTCATAGAGTCGAAACAACTTTCTTATTTCATAATTTATATTTTTTGTGGATGCTGATGATAATCGTCTTTTTTTCCTTCTGTTTACAGCCCAGATTCAAAGCAAAAGATAGAGAGCTTATTGGTAAGTGAAATATACCTTTAGTTTGCTTACACTGTACTTGTCTAACACTTTGTTTACCTACCTGGATTAGACCACCTCGAGTATTAACTCACCTCGAGTATTAACCTCCATGGCAAAAAGAAAATATTTTAAAGGGAAAAGAACGACTCCTATGCATACTCTGATCTCTATGTTAAATGCCCAAAGGTTTTAATTCTCACTACCGGTACACCAATTAACATTTTCAATATATCATTTTATTTTATTGTGAAGGTCTTTGTGGGGCAGTTTAACACATGAATGAGGCCCTATTTTGTTAACAATTTTTATTAAACAAGGCTTTTACATGCAATGCTTACCAGTACATACTAAGGCTGCGACAAGTGCTTTGATAGTCATGTACTCGTAGTTGACAACTACACAAGTATGATTTCTCATACACGTATATACGGCCGCCTTGTTTTTGTTTTTTGTTCTTCTGAGTGTCGATTTATGCCCCTCCACCTAGCACACTGTGCAGGTCGACGCGCACCCGCCTGCCTGGAAGAGCACCGGCATGGTGCCGTGAGTAAAAATGTTGCCAAGTTCAATCATACACGGGGTGTCAATGTCAACTCACCACTCAGAAACTATGACCAAACTAGCTGCCAATGTCCAGATTTTTGTTTGGAATCATAAGAAAATTTGTCTGTCATCTTTAGTTATAAAAACAATTTTGTTTCTATTATTTGTGACAAGTTCAAAAGCACAAATCGGCGCTTTCAACTGCACCTCAAAGTAAAAATTGTGTGGGTTTTTGGAAAATGGACCAGGGGTGCTTCCTACAACATCGGCAAAAAAAAGAAGAGAAAAAATCTGAGCAGCGCCATCTCTTTAAACTGTTGGCGTAAATATGATTTATCGTGGAGTTACAAGTATTCTCTTAATAGAAGCCATTTTTTCATGGAAATCTGATGATGTGAGTAAAATCACCAAAAGAATGGCTAGGTATTTATATACAACAATTTTTGTTCCCTGCCATGTCAACAACAAAAAAACGACTGAATAAACATATTTCGTACCAATTTGGTCGCTAGCAGTTCAGTACTGATGGACGCCTTTCATAAATTCTTATTTGCATCATGCATAATATGGGTATGATACGGTACTTTGTATGAAGCACGCGTTAGCAGTGTACATGTGGTGTTGACATCATATCGGTACGCGCGCACAGCCATGCATGCATTATATTGCCAGTACTTGGATCGTGTGTGCGGGCTCGTAGGGCGATGCATCATTGAGCTGCAAACCTGTGTCCATTGTGGCTGGAGGCCGGGCGATTATTAGCCTTTTGACAAGGCCTCGTGACTCTGGCTAAGCGGCTGAGATGAGTCTAGATACCCAGGGTGAACGCGCGACCGCCACGAGAGCCTTTTGCAATGTAGATATATTACTGCTCCGCATGAATTATTCATAGCATTGGATTTATTGACCAATTAGAACGGATCCCCCAGTCTTAGCCCGAACGTCAGTGTGTGTGTGTGTGTGTGAACTATGAACGTCAGTAGTTAACTTAGTAGGTCCGTGTTTGTACTATACATACAGTTTACTCCGTGTGTGTGTGTGTGTGTGTGGATGGATACTATATGCTGACGTAATGCGAGGATATGTTTGGTGATTGGACGCTACTTCTCTTCTTCTGGGATACTCCTCAACGTTCTACTATTTCGGTAGAGTATTCCAGTCGGAAACAAAGGTTAACATAAGAAATCAAAACCAGATTACCAAAGGCTAACTGGCTGTGATTCTCGCTCTGTCGTTCACTTGGGCTTTCGCGATTAGTCTCTTTTAGTCGCTCGTTGCTATCAGACAGGTGGCCTTGTTCAAGGCTAGGCTAGGCGGTTATCAGTGCATGGGCAATCAGAATCAGAAGTGACATATCGTGGCGACTCTTCCTACCTTTCAAGAACAGTTTTCAGGATTTTAGGGGGCTATTTTATACACAAGGGCGAAGTAGCCTGTCGCTCCTATGTATTTCCGACCCTGACACATATGCCAATTCGCCTACTTAAGACCCTCAAATTGTACAAATTTTCTCTCTTTTGGTGAATCTTTCATATATATGGCTCCTAGGGGTATGTAGGAAGTTATAGGCCCATTTAGATCACCAATCGATGTCCAATCGGTTTAGTTCTCCCGTAAACAAATGCAATATTCTTACTTTGTGTACAAGCTAACAATTGCAATGATACCAAATTCAGTCGAATTTCAAAATCAAAGAACCTTCACTCAACTCCAAACTCTACCAATAACTCATCTTAGTTTACCTCGGCAAACCCTGTGTTGATTGCTTGCATGCTCAACCAGTGCAGCTAGCCCCCACGTCATCGTAAAGCAATATTGGCTGCATATGGCTATGTGTCCCCATACAACCAAAACTGACATCATATCTCAAACACTCTCAAAATGACTGAAAGTACGCCACAGCAAGCAACAATAATTCAAGAAAATATTCTTCTATAAGTCCTAGAGGCATTAACAATGTGAATATGTTTGCAGAGCTACGTTTTGAGGTTCTTAACAAATGATTGATATATCTGAACGTTTGAATTTCCCCATGCATACCCATGCTTAGGTAGTTT